>NC_060081.1:7062500-7242500 GCF_922984935.1 Meles meles
TTCTGACTGGTGTGAGGTGATATGTCATTGTGGTTTTGATTTGTATTTCCCTGATGCCGAGTGACATGGAGCACTTTTTCATGTGTCTGTTGGCCATCTGGATGTCTTCTTTGCAGAAATGTCTGTTCATGTCCTCTGCCCATTTCTTGATTGGATTGTTTGTTCTTTGGGTGTTGAGTTTGCTAAGTTCCTTATAGATTTTGGATACTAGCCCTTTATCTGATATGTCGTTTGCAAATATCTTCTCCCATTCTGTCAGTTGTCTTTTGGTTTTGTTAACTGTTTCCTTTGCTGTGCAAAAGCTTTTGATCTTGATGAAATCCCAATAGTTCATTTTTGCCCTTGCTTCCCTTGCCTTTGCCGTTGTTCCTAGGAAGATGTTGCTGCGGCTGAGGTCGAAGAGGTTGCTGCCTGTGTTCTCCCCAAGGATTTTGATGGATTCCTTTCTCACATTGAGGTCCTTCATCCATTTGGAGTCTATTTTCGTGTGGTGTAAGGAAGTAGTCCAATTTCATTTTTCTGCATGTGGCTGTCCAATTTTCCCAGCACCATTTATTGAAGAGGCTGTCTTTGTTCCATTGGACATTCTTTCCTGCATTGTTGAAGATAAGTTGACCATAGAGTTGAGGGTCTATTTCTGGGCTCTCTATTCTGTTCCACTGATTTATGTGTCTGTTTTTGTGCCTGTACCATGCTGTCTTGATGATGACAGCTTTGTAATAGAGCTTGAAGTCTGGAATTGTGATGCCACCAACTTTGGCTTTCTTTTTCAATATTCCTTTGGCTATTCGAGGTCTTTTCTGGTTCCATATAAATTATAGGATTATTTGTTCCATTTCTTTGAAAAAAATGGAGGGTATTTTGATAGGGATTGCATTAAATGTGTAGATTGCTTTAGGTAGCATGGACCTTTTCACAATATTTATTCTTCCAATCCAGGAGCATGGAACATTTTTCCATTTCTTTGTGTCTTCCTCAATTTCTTTCATGAGTACTTTATAATTTTCTGTGTATAGATTCTTAGACTCTTTGGTTAGGTTTATTCCTAGGTATCTTATAGTTTTGGTTGCAATTGTAAATGGGATTGACTCCTTAATTTCTCTTTCTTCTGTCTTGTTGTTGGTGTACAGAAATGCAACTGATTTCTGTGCATTGATTTTATACCCTGACACTTTACTGAATTCCTGTACAAGTTCTAGCAGTTTTGGAGTGGAGTCTTTTGGGTTTTCCACCTATAGTATCATATCATCTGCGAAGAGTGATAGTTTGTCGTCTTCTTTGCCGATATGGATGCCTTGAATTTCTATTTGTTGTCTGATTGCTGAGGCTAGGCCTTCTAGTACTATGTTGAATAGCAGTGGTGATAATGGACATCCCTTCCATGTTCCTGACCTTAGTGGAAAAGTACACAACCTAACCCTACACGTAAAGGAGCTGGAGAAAGAACAAGAAAGAAAGCCTAAACCCAGCAGGAGAAGAGAAATCATAAAGATCAGAGAAGAAATCAATGAAATAGAAACAAACAAACAAACAACAACAAAAAAAAATAGAAAAAATCAATGAAACTAGGAGCTTGTTCTTTGAAAGAATCAATAAGATTGATAAACCCCTGGTCAGACTCATCAAAAAGAAAAGAGAAAGGACCCAAATCAATAAAATCATGAATGAAAGAGGAGAGATCACAACTAACACCAAAGAAATACAATTATAAGAACATACTATGAGCAACTCTACGCCAACAAATTTGACAATCTGGAAGAAATGGATGCATTCCTAGAGACATATAAACTACCACAACTGAACCAGGAAGAAATAGAAAACATGAACAGGCCCTTAACCAGTAAGGAGATTGAAACAGTCATCCAAAATCTCCAAACAAACCAAAGCCCAGGGCCAGACGGCTTCCCAGGGTAATTCTACCAAACATTTAAAGAAGAACTCATTCCTATTCTCCTGAAACTGTTCCAAAAAATAGAAATGGAAGGAAAACTTCCAAACTCATTTTATGAGGGCAGCATCACCTTGGTCCCAAAACCAGACAAGGATCCCACCAAAAAAGAGAACTACAGACCAATATCCTTGATGAACACAGACGCAAAAATTCTCGCCAAAATACTAGCCAATAGGATTCAACAGTACATTAAAAGGATTATTCACCACGATCAAGTTGGATTTATTCCAGGGCTGCAGGGTTGGTTCAACATCCCCAAATCAATCAATGTGATAGAACACATTAATAAAAGAAAGAACAAGAACCATATGATACTCTCAATAGATGCTGAAAAAGCATTTGACAAAGTACAGTATCCCCTCCTGATCAAAACTCTTCAAAGTGTAGGGATAGAGGGCACATACCTCAGTATTATCAAAGCCATCTATGAAAAACCCACTGCAAATATCAATCTCAATTGTCAATTAATTTTTATAAGGGCACCAAAAATACACAGTGGGGAAATAATGGTCTCTTTATAAATGTTCTTGGAAATGCTACATATCCACATGAAAAGAAATAAATTGAAATCTTTTCTGATGGACACTCAAAATTCAACTGTATTTGAGTCCTAAACATAAAATTTGAGAAAATAAAACTTCTAGAAGAAGCTACGTTGTTGGGGCACCTGGGTGGCTCAGTTGTTAAGTGTCTACCTTTCAGCTTAGGTCATGATCCCTGGGTCCTGGGATCAAGTCCCACATTGGGCTCTCTGCTCAGCGGAGGGCCTGCTTCTCCCTTTCCCACTCTCCCTGCTTGTGTTTCCTCTCTCTGTGTCTCTCTCTGTCAAATAAATAAATAAAATCTTAAAAAAACTATGTTGTGGAAGCTTATACCATTGCATTTGGAAATGATTTCTTAGGTCTGATACCAAATGCAGAGACAGACAATAAAGCACTACACCAAACAAAAATTTGTCTGTATAGCAAAGGAAATACTCAACATGATGAAAAGGCAACCTAAGCAATGAAAGGAAGTATGTGAAAATTATATTTATGATGAGTGCTTAATACCCAAAATATATAAGAAAATCCTATAAGTTAATAGCAAACAACTACAATGGCAGCAGCAACAACAACAACCCAAAACTAAATTATACCATTAAAAATAGGGTAAGAACCTTAATAAATATTTCTTTAAGTGTACCAGTACTTAAGTTATTGAAAAAGGTATTCAACATCACAAATCACCAGGGATGTGAAAATCAAAACCATAAGGAGATATCACTTCACAAATGTTAGGATGGCTATTTTCAAAAATAGAAACAAATGATAATACGTGAGTAGGGATTACAATAATGGGAAAAGTGCAGTGGGAGATACAGGCTTCCAGTTACAGAATTGATAAGTCAAGGGAATGAAAGTAACTGCAAAGGGAATATAAGGAAGAAATATTAAAATGTGGAGAAAAGGAACACTTTGTGCACTGATGGGAATATAACTTAGTTCAGTCATAATGGAAAACTATGTGGATATATGTCAATTTAAAAATAGAATCACCATTTGATCCACGAATCCTATTTCTGAATGTATCGCTGAAGAAATTAGTCAGAATCCCAATGACTTATGAGCATTTAATTGCTTAATGCAACCTTATCCATAGTAGCAAGTATACTTAAACAATATAAAAATTTTTGAGGGAAATATGGCTAAAGGGAATGTGGCCTGTAATACATACAAGGAATATTATTCAGCTTAAAGATGAAAGAAATCT
This sequence comes from Meles meles, assembly GCF_922984935.1. Classification (NCBI taxonomy): domain Eukaryota; kingdom Metazoa; phylum Chordata; class Mammalia; order Carnivora; family Mustelidae; genus Meles; species Meles meles. The sequence goes on from NC_060081.1 coordinate 7,066,204, forward strand.
TACCATTTGAGGCATCATAGATAAAATGGAGGACACTGAAATGAATGAAGGAAAGAATTAGATAATAATGAACACAATAATAATAAATTAATTAAAGTTGATTTATTACATTTTTTAAAAGCTAAGGTTAATTACAGACATGTTCATAGAGTGAAAATCACTAAAAATATAAAGTTATGATAGACCAATTGTAGTAATTACAAATTAAGATTTACTATGGGCTGATACCAATTAAACAAGTCAATGGAGACAAAGATAACACTTACTCCCCCAACTGAAATAAAACTATTTCACAAATTACCACTCTTAGATAATATTCAGGGCACAGAATATCAGCATCAGTGGTGAAATAGCAAAATAGCAAATAATTTGGCTCTGTGTTTTCCTTCTCTGTTTCTTTTTCATTTTTATGTTAAGCACAGTGATAGTCTAATACGCTTCCATGTATAGTTGTTGTTGTTGTTGTTGTTGTTGTTGTTGTTGTTGTTGTTGTTGTTTTATGTCTTTTCAGTGTTCCAGAATTCATTTTTATGCACCATACCCAATGCTCCATGCAACACGTGTCCCCCATGATATCCACACCAGGCTCACACAACCCCCCACCCTCCTCCCCTCCCAAACCCTCAGTTTGTTTCTCAGAGTCCACAGTCTTTCATGGTTCTTCTCCCCCTCCAGTTTCCCCCAACTCCCTTCTCCTCCCCATCTCCCCATGCCCTCCATTTTATTCCTTATGCTCCACAAGTAAGCAAAACCATATGATAATTGACTCCCTCTGCTTTACTTATTTCACTCAGCATGTCTTCCAGTCCTGTCCATGTTGATCATCTTTCTGATGGAGGCATAGTACTCCATAGCATATATGGACCGTATCTTCTTTATCCACTCCTCTGTTAAAGGGCATGTTGGTTCTTCCCACATTTTGGTGATTGAAGCCATTGCTGCTATGAGCATTCTGGTAGAGATGACTCTTCTTTTTACTACATCTGTATCTTTGGGGTAAATACCCAGTAGTGCAATTGCAGCATCATAGGGAAGTTGTATTTTTAATTTCTTAAGGAATCTCCACACTGTTACCTAAAGTGGCTGCAACAAATTGCATTCCCACCAACAGTGCAAGAGGGTTCCCCTTTATCTATATCCTCTACAACACATGTTGTTTACTGTATTGTTTTTTTTTCAAATTTTATTTATTTTTTTCAGCGTAAGAGTATTCATTGTTTTGCACAACACCCAGTGCTCCATGCAAAACGTGCCCTCCCCATTACCCGCCACCTGTTCCCCCAACCTCCCACCCTTGACCTTTCAAAACCCTCAGGTTGTTTTCCAGAGTTCATAGTCTCTTATGGTTCGCCTCCCCTTCCAAATTTTTTTTTTAATAAACATATAATGTATTTTTATCCCCAGGGGTACAGGTCTGTGAATCGCCAGGTTTACACACTTCACAGCACTCACGATAGCACATACCCTCCCCAATGTCTACAGCCCCCTCCCCCTCTCCCAATCCCACCTCCCCCCAGCAACCCCCAGTTTGTTTTGTGAGATTAAGAGTCATTTATGGTTTGTCTCCCTCCCAATCCCATTTTGTTTCATTTATTCTTCTCCTATCCCCCTAACCCCCCATGTTGCTTCTCCATGTCCTCATATCAGGGAGATCATATGATAGTTGTCTTTCTCCAATTGACTTATTTCACTAAGCATGATACACTCTAGTTCCATCCACGTCGTCGCAAATGGCATGATTTCATTTCTTTTGATGGCTGCATAGTATTCCATTGTGTATATATACCACTTCTTCTTTATCCATTCATCTGTTGATGGACATCTAGGTTCTTTCCATAGTTTGGCCATTGTAGACATTGCTGCTATAAACATTCGGGTACACGTGCCCCTTCGGATCACTATGTTTGTATCTTTAGGGTAAATACCCAGTAGTGCAATTGCTGGGTCATAGGGTAGTTCTATTTTCAACATTTTGAGGAACCTACATGCTGTTTTCCATAGTGGTTGCACTAGCTTGCATTCCCACCAACAGTGGAGGAGGGTTCCCCTTTCTCCGCATCCTCGCCAGCATCTGTCATATCCTGACTTGTTAATTTTAGCCATTCTGACTGGTGTGAGGTGATATCTCATTGTGGTTTTGATTTGTATTACCCTGATGCCGAGTGACGTAGAGCACTTTTTCATGTGTCTGTTGGCCATCTGGAAGTCTTCTTTGCAGAAATGTCTCTTCATGTCCTCTGCCCATTTCTTGGTTGGATTGTTTGTTCTTTGGGTGTTGAGTTTGCTAAGTTCCTTATAGGTTTTGGATACTAGCCCTTTATCTGATATGTCGTTTGCAAATATCTTCTCCCATTCTGTCAGTTGTCTTTTGGTTTTGTGAACTGTTTCCTTTGCTGTGCAAAAGCTTTTGATCTTGATGAAATCCCAATAGTTCATTTTTGCCCTTGCTTCCCTTGCCTTTGCCATTGTTCCTAGGAAGATGTTGCTGTGGCTGAGGTCGAAGAGGTTGCTGCCTGCATTCTCCTCAAGGATTTTGATGGATTCCTTTCTCACAATGAGGTCCTTCATCCATTTGGAGTCTATTTTCGTGTGTGGTGTAAGGAAGTGGTCCAATTTCATTTTTCTGCATGTGGCTGTCCAATTTTCCCAGCACCATTTATTGAAGAGGCTGTCTTTGTTCCATTGGACATTCTTTCCTGCTTTGTCGAAGATTAGTTGACCATAGAGTTGAGGGTCTATTTCTGGGCTCTCTATTCTGTTCCACTGATCTATGTGTCTGTTTTTGTGACAGTACCATGTTGTCTTGATAATGACAGCTTTGTAATAGAGCTTGAAGTCCGGAATTGTGATGCCACCAACTTTGGCTTTCTTTTTCAATATTCCTTTGGCTATTCGAGGTCTTTTCTGGTTCCATATAAATTATAGGATTATTTGTTCCATTTCTTTGAAAAAAATGGAGGGTATTTTGATAGGGATTGCATTAAATGTGGAGATTGCTTTAGGTAGCATAGACATTTTCTCAATATTTATTCTTCCAATCCAGGAGCATGGAACATTTTTCCATTTCTTTGTGTCTTCTTCAATTTCTTTCATGAGTACTTTATAATTTTCTGTGTATAGATTCTTAGACTCTTTGGTTAGGTTTATTCCTAGGTATCTTATAGTTTTGGGTACAATTGTAAATGGGATTGACTCCTTAATTTCTCTTTCTTCTGTCTTGTTGTTGGTGTACAGAAATGCAACTGATTTCCGTGCGTTGATTTTATATCCTGACACTTTACTGAATTCCTGTACAAGTTCTAGCAGTTTTGGAGTGGAGTCTTTTGGGTTTTCCACATATAGTATCATATCATCTGTGAAGAGTGATAGTTTGACTTCTTCTTTACCAATTTGGATGGCTTGAATTTCTTTTTGTTGTCTGATTGCTGAGGCTAGGACTTCTAGTACTATGTTGAATAGCAGTGGGGATAATGGACATCCCTGCCGTGTTCCTGACCTTAACGGAAAAACTTTCAGTTTTTCTCCATTGAGAATGATATTTGCGGTGGTTTTTTCATAGATGGCTTTGATAATATTGAGGTATGTGCCCTCTCTCCCTACACTTTGAAGAGTTTTGATCAGGAAGGGATGCTGTACTTTGTCAAATGCTTTTTCAGCATCTATTGAGAGTATCATATGGTTCTTGTTCTTACTTTTATTAATGTGTTCTATCACATTGATTGATTTGCGGATGTTGAACCAACCCTGCAGCCCTGGAATAAATCCCACTTGATCGTGGTGAATAATCCTTTTAATGTACTGTTGAATCCTATTGGCTAGTATTTTGGCGAGAATTTTTGCGTCTGTGTTCATCAAGGATATTGGTCTGTAGTTCTCTTTTTTGGTGGGATCCTTGTCTGGTTTTGGGATCAAGGTGAGGCTGGCCTCATAAAATGAGTTTGGAAGTTTTCCTTACATTTTTATTTTTTGGAACAGTATCAGGAGAATAGGAATTAGTTCTTCTTTAAATGTTTGGTAGAATTCCCCTGGGAAGCCGTCTGGCCCTGGGCTTTGGTTTGTTTGGAGATTTTGGATGACTGTTTCAATCTCCTTACTGGTTATGGGCCTGTTCATGTTTTCTATTTCTTCCTGGTTCAGTTGTGGTAGTTTATATGTCTCTAGGAATGCATCCATTTCTTCCAGATTGGCCAATTTGTTGGCGTAGAGTTGCTCATAGTATGTTCTTATAATTGTCTGTATTTCTTTGGTGTTAGTTGTGATCTCTCCTCTTTCATTCATGATTTTATTGATTTGGGTCCTTTCTCTTTTCTTTTTGATGAGTCTGGCCAGGGGTTTACCAATCTTATTGATTCTTTCAAAGAACAAGCTCCTAGTTTCATTGATTTTTTCTATTGTTTTTTTGGTTTCTATTTCATTGATTTCTGCTCTGATCTTTATGATTTCTCTTCTCCTGCTGGGTTTAGGGTTTCTTTCTTGTTCTTTCTCCAGCTCCTTTACGTGTAGGGTTAGGTTGTGTACTTGAGACCTTTCTTGTTTCTTGAGAAAGGCTTGTACCGCTATATATTTTCCTCTCAGGACTGCCTTTGCTGTGTCCCACAGATTTTGAACTGTTGTGTTTTCATTATCATTTGTTTCCATGAATTTTTTCAATTCTTCCTTAATTTCCTGGTTGACTCATTCATTCTTTAGAAGGATGCTGTTTAGTCTCCATGTATTTGGGTTCTTTCCAGCTTTCCTCTTGTGATTGAGTTCTAGCTTCAGAGCATTGTGGTCTGAAAATATGCAGGGAGTAATCCTAATCTTTTGATACCAGTTGAGACCTGATTTGTGACCCAGGATGTGATCTATTCTGGAGAAGGTTCCATGTGCACTAGAGAAGAATGTGTATTCTGTTGCTTTGGGATGAAATGTTCTGAATATATCTGTGATGTCCATCTGGTCCAGTGTGTCATTTAAGGCCTTTATTTCCTTGTTGATCTTTCGCTTGGATGATCTGTCCATTTCAGTGAGGGGAGTGTTCAAGTCCCCTACTATTATTATATTATTATTGATGTGTTTCTTTGATTTTGTTATTAATTGGTTGATATAGGTGGCTGCTCCTACGTTAGGGGCATAGATATTTAAAATTGTTAGATCTTCTTGTTGGACAGACCCTTTGAGTAGGATATAGTGTCCTTCCTCATCTCTTATTATAGTCTTTGGCTTAAAATCTAATTGATCTGATATAAGGATTGCCACCCCAGCTTTCTTCTGATGCCCATTAGCATGGTAAATTGTTTTCCACCCCCTCACTTTCAATCTGGAGGTGTCTTCGCGTCTAAAATGGGTTTCTTGCAGGCAACATACTGATGGTTTTTTTTTTTTTTTATCCATTCTGATACCGTTTCTTTTGAATGGATCATTTAGCCCATTAACATTCAGGGTAACTATTGAGAGATAAGAATTTAGTGCCATTATTAGCCTGTAAGGTGACTGTTACTGTATATTGTCTCTGTACCTTTCTGGTCTACTACTTTTAGGCTCTCTCTTTGCTTAGAGGACCCCTTTCAATATTTCCTGTAAAGCTGGTTTGGTGTTTGCAAATTCTTTCAGTTTTTGTTTGTCCTGGAAGCTTTTGATCTCTCCTTCTATTTTCAATGATAGCCTAGCTGGATAGAGTATTCTTCTTGCATATTTTTCTCGTTGAGTGCTCTGAATATATCATGCCAGCTCTTTCTGGCCTGCCAGGTCTCTGTGGATAAGTCTGCCGCCAATCTAATATTTTTACCATTGTATGTTACAGACTTCTTTTCTCGGGCTGCTTTCAGGATTTTCTCTTTGTCACTAAGACTTGTCAATTTTACTATTAGGTGACGGGGTGTGGACCTATTCTTGTTGACTTTGAGGGGGGTTCTCTGCATCTCCTCGATTTTGATGCTTGTTCCCTTTGCTATATTAGGGAAATTCTCTCCAATGATTCTCTCCAATAGACCTTCTGCTCCCCTCTCTGTTTCTTCTTCTTCTGGAATCCCAATTATTCTAATGTTGTTTCGTCTTATGGTGTCACTTATCTCTCGAATTCTCCCCTCATGGTCCAGTAGCTGTTTGTCCCTCTTTTGTTCGGCTTCTTTATTCTCTGTCATTTGGTCTTCTATATCACTAATTCTTTCTTCTGCCTCATTGATCCTAGCAGTGAGAGCCATCCATTTTTTTGATTGCACCTCATTAATAGCTTTTTTGATTTCAACGTGGTTAGATTTTAGTTCTTTAATTTCTCCAGAAAGGGCTTTTATATCTCCAGAGAGGGTTTCTCTAATATCTTCCATGCCTTTTTCGAGCCCGGCTAGAACGTTCAGAATCGTCATTCTGAACTCCTGATCTGACATATTACCAATGTCTGTGTTGATTAGGTCCCTAGCCTTCAGTACTGTCTCTTGTTCTTTTGTTTGTGGTGATTTTATCCGCCTTGTCATTTTGTCCAGATAAGAGGATATGAAGGAGCAAATAAACTACTAAAAGGGTGGCAAAGACCCCAGAAAAATGCGCTGTAACCAAGTCAGAAGAGACCCCTAATTGTGGGGAGGAGAAAGGGGATAAAAACAGGTTCTGAAAAAAAAAAAAAAAAGAAAAAAAAACGAAAAAAAAACGAAAAAAAATTAAAAAATAAAACAAATAAAGAAAAAAATATAAAAAAGAAAGAAAAAATACATATATTTAGATAAACTAGTCAAAAAAAACGTTAAAAAAGAAAAGGGTAAAAGTTTTAAAAAAATTAGCAGAAGAAGAAAAAAAAAGAAAAAAATTGAAAAAAGAGAAAAAAAAAATTTAAGTCGCTGCAAGACTAAGAATCATGGGGAGAAAGCCATGAGTTCCATGCTTTGCTTTCTCCTCCTGTGGAATTGTGCAGCTGTCTTAGGAAATGAACCTACTTTCCTTGATAGATGAACTTCGTCCTGGCTGGATATTTTGTTGATCTTCTGGCGGAGGGGCCTGTTGTAGTGACTCTCAAGTGTCTTTGCCCGAGGCGGGATTGCACCGCCCTTACCGGCGGCCGGACTAAGTAATCGGCTCGGGTTCGCTTTTGGGAGCTTCTGTTCCCTGAACGCTTTCCGTAGAGTTCCGGAGGACGGGAATGAAAATGGCGGCCTCCCAGTCTCCGGCCCAGAGGAGCCGAGAGCCTGGGGCCCCACTCCTCAGTGTGCCCCAGAGGACAGCACCCAATCACTCCCGTATCCCCAGCCTCTAGCCGCGCTCCGAGCTCTCCCAGCCTGAGACCAGTTCAAGGTAACCCCGAGCTGAGAGTTCAGTCCTTGGCTCTGTCTCTGCAGCCGGCTTCTCCGTTCTAATACCTGCGAGCTCTCCGACACTCTGACACCCCCGATCCTTCTGTGACCCTGAGGGACCTGGGGCCACACTGACCCCGCGTGGGCTTCACCCTGGTTTAGCCTCTGGAGCAATGTCCCTCAGTGGAACAGGCTTTTAAATGTCCTGATTTTGTGCTCCGTTCCTCCGCCGCTTGCCGGGATCCGGCCCCTCCCCCCGCAGTCTATCTTCCCGTCGTTTTAGATTCACTTCTCCGCCAGTCCTACCTTTCAGAAGGTGGTTGATTTTCTGTTTCTAGAGTTGCTGTTCTTCTTCTCTTCGCTCTCCCATTGGATTTGTAGGTGTTTACAATGTTTAGATAAGCTATCGAGCTGATCTCCTGCTACCTGATGTAGTCTCAAGCTGCTACTTCTCCGCCATCTTGACTCCTCCCTCTGTTTACTGTATTGTTAATTTTGGACATTCTAAAATGTTATCTCTGTGTTGTTTTGATTTGAAACTCCCTGGTGTCTAATGAGGATGAACATTTTTTCATCTGTCTGTTAGCCATTTGTATGTATTCTTTGGAGAAGTGTGGTTTCATGTCTTCTACCCAGTTTTTGATGTGATTATCTGTTTTGTGTGGGTTGAGTTTGAGGATTTCTTTATAGATCTTGGATATCAGCCCTTTTTTAAGTTGTGTCATTTGTGAATATCTTCTCCCATTTCGTGGGTTGCCTCTTTGTTTTGTTGACTGTTTCCTTTGCAGAAGCTTTTAATCATGATGAAGTCCCAAAAGTTCATTTTCACTTTTGTTTCCTTTGCCTTTGGAGACATATCTCAAAGAAGTTGCTGTGGCTGATGTCTAAGAGATTACTGTCTATGTTCTCTTCTGGGATTCTGATGGATTCCTGTCTCAATGTTGAGGACTTTTATCCATTTTGAGTTTTTCTTTGTGTACGGTGTAAGATAATGGTTGAGTCTCATTCTTTTATACATAGCTGTCCAGTTTTCCCAGCACCATTTATCAAAGGAACTGTCTTTTTTCCACTGTATATTTTTCCAGCTTTGTCAAAGATTATTTGACTACAGAATTTAGGGTCCATATCTTGTCTCTATACTCTGTTCCACTGCTCTATGTGCCTGTTTCCGTGCCAGTACCATGCTGTCTTGGTGATTACAGCTTTGTAGTAATGCTCGAAATCAGGCAACGTGATGCCCCAGTTTTGTTTTTCTTTTTCAACATTTCCTTAGAAATTCGGGGTCTCTTCTGGTTCCATGCAAATTTTAGGATTGTTTGTTCCAGCTCTTTTTAAAATACCAGTGGAATTTTGATCGGAATGTCATTGAATGTATAGATTGCTCTAGGCAGTATAGACATTTTAACAATGTCTATTCTTCCGATCCATGAGCATGGAATGGTCTTTCATCGCTTCTATGCATAGTTTAACAGACATTTATATCTTATTGAAAAAAAAGATGTTACAAAAGGAATGTATTATACACTGTTAAATAAGTTAAACACCGCATTATTCTCATATACTTCCACCCATTAGTTCAAAAACACTTACATAATTTTAAAATCTATTACCCAACACATATTACATCATTAGTTTCAGATGTAGTGTTGAATAATTCATCAGTTGCATATAATACCCAGTGATTATCACATCACACACCCTCACTTATGCCCATCACCCAGAAACCCCATCTGCTCCACACATCTCCCCTTCAAACACCGTCAGTTTGTTTCCCATAGCTAAGAGTCTCTCATGGTATGTCTCCCTCTCTGATTTCTTCCCATTGAGTTTTCCCTCCCTTCTCTGATGGTCCTCTATACTCTTTCTTATATTTCACATATGAGTGACAACATATGATAATTGTCTTTCTCTGATAGACTTATTTCACTTAGCATAATACCCTTCAGGTCTATCTATGTCGATGTAGGGGTAAATAATTATCATTTCTGATGGCTGAGTAATATTCCATTGTATATAAATAATACCATATCTTCTTCATCCATTCCTCTGTCAATGGACATCTCAGCTACTTCCACAGTTTGGCTATTTTGGACATTGCTGTTATAAACATTGGGTTGCATGTGCCCCTTCTGTTCTGTACATCTGACTTTGGGGTGAATACCTAGCAGTGCAATTGCTGGGTCATAGTGTAGCTTTATTTTCAAGTTTTTTAAGAACCTCCGTTCTGTTTTCCATAGTGGCTGTACCTGTCTGCATCCAAATAATAGTGTAAGAGTGTTGCCCTTTATCCACATCTTAACCTCATTTTTTGTTTCCTGTCTTATTAATTTTTGCCATTCTGATTGGTGTGAAGTGGTATATCATTGCTGTTTTCATGCATATTTCCCTGATGACAAATGATGTTGACCATTTCTTCATGTGTCTTCTGGCCATTTGTATGTCTTTTTGAGAAATGTCTGTTCATATTATCTGCCCATTTCTTGACTGGATTATTTGTTTTTTGGTATTGAGTTTAAGAAGTTCTTTATAGATCTTGGATATCAGCCCTTTATCTGATATGTCATGTGAAAATATTTTCTCCCATTTCTTAGGTTGCTGTTTAGTTTTGTTGACTGTTTCCTTTCAATATCAAAAAGCCATCTACACAAAACTCCCAGTGAATATCACTTTCAATGGATAAAAATGAAAGTGTTTTCCCTCAGGTCAGGAATAGGACAGGATCCCCACTCTCATCACTGGTGTTCAACATACTACTGAAAATCCTAGCCTCAACAATCAGACAACACAGAAATCTCTATCCCAAAATTTCTATTACTCATACAGCAATTCAACACTGTTGCAGGACACAAAATCAATGCACATAAATCAGTTCCATTTCTATATGTTAACAATGAGATGGAAGAAAGAGAAATTTAGGAATTGATCCCATTTACAGTTGCACTTACCTAGAAATAAACATAATCAAATAGGTAAAAGATCTGTACTATCAAAACTTTATAACACTCATGAAAGTAAGTAAAGACATAAAGAAATGGAAAAGCATTCTATGCTTATGGATTGGAAAAAAAATACTGTTAAAATGTGTATGCAATGTGAGCCAATCTACACATTCATTGGAATCCCTATCAAAATACCACCAGCATTTTTCAGCGCTAGAACAAACAATTCTAAAATCTGTATAAAATCAGAAAATTATAAAATTTTTATAGAATCAGAAAGAACCCTGAGTAGGAAATAGGATGTTGAAAAAGAAAACTCAGGCTAGAGTCATCAAAACTCTGGAATTCAATCAGAATTACAAATATTTATTTATGAAGATAGTAGGGTACTGGAACCAAAACAGACACATAAATCCATGGAACAGGGAAAACAAAAACAAAAACAAAACAAAACAAAAACCAGAAATGGACACTCAAGTCAACTAATCTTCAACAAAGTAGGAAAAATATCTATTGGAAAAGAAGAGTTGTTTCAATAAATGTCTGGAAAATTGGACAGCCACAAGTAGAAGAATGAAACTAGACCATTCTCTTAAACAATACACAAAGATAAACTCAAAATGGACAAAAGACCTAAATATGAAAACAGAAGTCCATCAAAATATAAGAAATCTCTTGGAACTCAGCCACCAAAAAATTCTTGAAAGACACGTCTCCAAAGGCAAAGGAAACAAAAGCAAAAATGAACTGTTTGAACCTTATCGAAATAAAAACGTTCTGCACAACTGAGGAAAAGCATATATATATATATATATATATATATATATATATATATATTTATATATATATATGTTTTTTATATACTATGTATCAAAGAGTTAAGTGCAGAGATACTTCTGTATCATTCTACACTTAAAATAATAAGTCACTTTAGGTATTCTCTGGTTTCATACAAATTTTAGGATTGTTTGTTCCAGTTTTGTGAAAAGTGCTGGTGTTATTTTGGTAGGGAAAGCATTAAATGTGTAGATTACTTTGGATAGTATAGAAAATTTAAAAATATTTGTTCTTCCAATCCACGAGCATGGAGTGTTTTTTTCTTTCCATTTCTTTGTGCCATCTTCAATTTCTTCTGTAAGTGTTCTGTAGTTTTCAGAGTACAGATCATCTGCCTCTTTGACTGATTTAATTTTAGGTATCTTATAGTTTTTAGTGCAATTGTAAATAAAATTGACTAATTATTTTCTCTTTCTACTGCTTCATTGTTGATATATGAGAATACGACAGATTTCAATATGTTGACTTTGTGTCCTGTGACTTTAATGAATTTTTGCTAGTTCTAGCATTTTTTTTGGTGGAGTCTTTGGTTTCCTACATAGATTATCATGTCATCTGTGAATAGGGAAAATTTTCCTTCTTCCTTGCCAATTTGGATTACTTTTATATCTTTTTGTTGTCTAATTGCTGAATCTAAGACCATCCAGTATTATGTTAAATGACAATAATGAGAGTGGATACCCCTATCTTCCACAGAGGAAAAGCTCTTGTTTATCCTCATTGAATATGATACTACCTGTGAGTCATTTGTATACAGCCTTTAAGATGTTTAGGTATGGTTCCTGTATCTAAAATTTGTTATTTTGTTTGTTTGTTTTAACCAAGAATGGATGTTATACTTTGTCAATGCTTTTTCTCCATGTATTGAGAGGATAGTATAGTTATCATCCTTTCTTTTATTAATGTGGTGTATTTTGATGATTGATTTGTGAATATTGAACCACACTTGAAGCACTGTAATAAATTTCCCTTGGTTAGCATGAAAAATTATTTTTAGTAAATATTTTGTTTATTAATTTTAGAGAGACAGAGAGAGAGAGCATGGGTTGGGTCAGAAGAAGAGAGTGAGAGAAGCAGACTCTGTACTAAACATGGGGTCTGACACGGAGCTTGATCTCAGGACTCTGTGTTCATGACCTGAGTCAAAATCAAGTTAGACACTCAACTGACTGAGCCACCTCTGGTGACCCATAAATAGTTATGTTAATGTACTTTTGGATTTGACTTGTCTTTTTGAGAATTTGCATCCAGGTTCATTGGAGATATTGGCCTGTAATTCTCCTTTTTATTGGGGTTTTTGGTTTGGAATGAAAGTAATGCTGGCCTCATAGAATGAGTTTGGAAGTCTTCCTTTCATTTGTTTTGTTGTTGTTGTTGTTGTTGTTTGTTTTGTTTTTGTTAATGGTTGTGGTTTTGGTTTTTTGGGGGGAACAGTTTGAGAAAAATAGGTTTTAACTCTTCTTTAAATGTCTTTTATTGTTGTTTTATTGTTGTTATTTGTTTGTTTTATGGGATTTTTTCAGTGCTTTTTGGATTTGGGTGTCTGTTTCTTTCTCAGATTAGGGAAGTTTTTAGCTATAATTTTCCAAATTAACCTTATGAACGTTTTTCCTTCTCTTCTTCTGGGACTCCTATGATGTGAAAGTCAATATGCCTTTTTGAGTTGTTTAGTTCCCTAAGTCTACATTTTTGCTTTTTTTTTTTAAGATTTTATTTATTTATTTGACAGAGAGAGATCACAAGTAGGCAGAGAGGCAAGAAGAGAGAGTGAGAGGGAAGCAGGCTCCCTGCCGAGCAGAGAGCCCGATGCGGGACTCGATCCCAGGACCCTGAGATCATGACCTGAGCCGAAGGCAGTGGCCTAAACCACTGAGCCACCCAGGCGCCCCCTAAGTCTACATTTTTGAAGCAATATTTCCCTCTTCTTATCAGCTTCATTATTTTCCATGGTTTTTCTTCCATATCACTTATTTGATTCTCTACTTCTTCTATCCTTGTGGTCAATACATCCATCAGTTTTGCAACATGGTTATAATATATTTTATTTTGTCCTGACTTGTTTTAAGGTCTTGTGTCTCTATGGTAAGGGATTCCCTCAGGTATCCTTTGCTTTTATCAAGCCCATCTAGTAGCCTTATGATTGTTGTTTTAGATTGTGGTTCAGGGATATTATTTATATCTGTTTTGATTAGATCCTTGGTCATAACATTTTCTTGATCTTTCTTTGGGATTAATTCCTCCATCTTGGAATTTTATCTAGGTGTCAGGCTCTTTTATTTTAATAAAGCTCATTGTGTTACTTGCTCCTGAGAGTAGTGGCTGTATTATGAAAAGATCATATACTGTACAGGACCTGGGGCTTCTGGAAGTGTTTCCAGTATATACTGTGTGAACTTTGTTGTTGTGTTTTTGCTGGTCTTTCCTTCAGATCAGTCCTCAGCAGAGTTTCTCCTTGACTAAAGTGGATAATGTTTGGATCTTGTCCACAGCGTCACGAGTTTTAACTAGGTGTGTTTTGGTCTGCTTGTTAAAAGAGTCTAGCTCCTATTTCCCCTAGAGTTCAAGTTTTGCAGTGTTCTATGGTCAGCAGACTTTGTGTAGGTTTTGTGGTTTCCTTCTAGGAGTCAGGACTGATGCAGCTCTGAATTTCAGGGATACTTGTCCTAATTCAGAATTACTTGCAGAATGCAGTGTAGTGGGGTGTAATCATCTCAAGACTCCACTGTGGGTTCTGTGCTGGTCAATGAAGTCAATCCATGCTAATGGGTAGGAAAGAAATGGTAACAATGTGCTCTCTCACCCTGGGGTAAGTGATTTGTGCCTTTTGTATTCAAGAAGCCCTCACAGAAAAGCAATCAATCTCTCCTGGCATGTCATAGGTATCCTTCAGGTCCCTGCTTTTCACCTTTTTGTGTACAAGCAACTGCCCACCTAAAAGTACAGTGTTCCTGTGTTTTTTAAGTTTATTTTTATAAAGATTTTGTTTATGTATTTTTTGGAGGAAAAGAGAGCACAAGCAGGAGGAGTGGCAGGCAGAGGGTGAAGCAGGCTCCTGCTGAACAAGGAGCCTGATACAGGATTTGATCCCAGAACCCTTGGATCATGACTTGAGCAGAAGTCAGACACGTAACTAACTGAGCCACCCAGGTGTCCCTGCTCCTTTGTTTTATCTCAAGCATATCAGCTGGGTTTCATTACTGTAAATTTTAGGGACTCTGCAAGTTGTAGAAACTTGTTGTTCCTCTGAGAGAGGCTCTCACCACACTGTGGCTGGTACAAGTTTGTCCCATGGCAGTTGCACAAATGTGTAGAGGCTTCAAGTTTATGGTGAAGTGTAGTAAAAAGCCAGTGCCCAGGTTAGATGCTCTCAGCAGTTTTCTCTGTTCTTATGTTAATGAACAGGAAAGTGCAATGGTGCCCACCAGCTCTTTTGTGTCTGGAGAGGAAATGCCACCCGTCCCAAGCAAAGAAACTGTCTCTCCCAGTACATGGGATCCTCAGACCACACTGTCTGTTTCCAGACTTCTGCCCTACTTCTCCACAAATGCACCGTTGTCTGATAGGCACCACACCAAAGATGGGATAGACTTTAAAAACTTCGGTCTTTGAGCTCTACTCTTTAGAAAAGGTTAATATAATCAGACAATTTCATTTTCCCAGGAAATAGTTGTGTGGGAGTGTTTTGCTTGTGAAATCACCTGCATGCTGCTCTCTTTCTATCTCTCTCTCTCTCTTTTCTCCATAATCAGGGTTCCTTTCCCTCAAAAGCACCAGCCATTCTTTTCTTCCCCAAATCATGTCTCTGTCTTTTCTATTTTCCCTGATGTGGCCTCCTTTCTCCCTCTAGTTGTGCAGTTTGTTCCCTTAGTCCTCAAATCAATTTCTTTCATGATCAGAATGATTTAATATTTATCTAACTGTGTTCTTGGGACAAGGTAAGCATAGGAACTCCCTACTAGTCTATCTTAAATCCTCCTACTACTATTAAATTTTCTATTGTAAATCTTAAAATAACATTTTGAAAACTGAAAACAATTTTAAAAATAAATTTTATTTATCTATTATATCTAAATATTTTCATTATAATGTCTTAGGAAATAATATTATTTACTGATATATTTTAAAATATTTATTTATTTATTTGTTTGTTTATTTATTTATTTATTTTTATCAAAGAGAGAGTGAGAGATTAAAAGCAAGAGCACGTGCAGGGGGGGGCAGCAGGCAGAGTGAAAAGCAGGCTCCTCATTGAGCAGGGAGCCAGATGCAGGACTTGATCCCAGAGCATTGGGATCATGATCCAAGCTAAAGACAAATTCTCAACCAACTGAGCCACACAGACATCCCAATATTTTAGATTTTTATACTATCTTTTCTAGATCCAATGTTTATTTTATATTTACAGCGTTTATCAATTTGGAATATGCACATATCAAGGGCTCAACAGCCAATATTACTTTGTGGCTATGATATTGAACAACGATGTTCCATATAAGAAAGAGAAATTAAATAAAACTAAGGCATGTATATATAATCACACATTCTATTTTATACATAAAATAAAAGACACACACATATCTCTATATTTTGATTATATGTTACTAATATACAAAGATATTTAGTATTATATAATTTATATTTAATGTTTAAAATAATGCATAAATGTATATATTACTACATACATTATATGAATATATAGAATAAATATATAGATAATATGCTATATATATTTGCAATGTTACAAATTTTATATGCATATTTGCAGCATATATTATTTATATATATTAAAGTAATTTTAAAACTGTCATTTACATAAACCTCTACCAAGATAAAACAGAATGAGAGAAAAGAAGAGAGAAATTATAAAAAAATTACCTTAGAAATTAACAACACAAAAAATTAAAGGCTGGGCCCAGAATGTTTGCCCGAATATGTTCATCCATTTCACCCAAGTGCTCTACCTATCTCCACTCATACCTATGTCATGTCTTCATTCTCCAACCCATCCAATTTGTAAACCCATCTCCCGGGGCTCTGGCCATGATGTACACTGTGAGATGCTGGTCATTGTGTTGTAATTCTCAGAAGTCAGAAACTTCTATCTGTGTCTTGAAGCAGGTGGTTAATATCATCTTCTGAGATGTCAGAAATTACCTCCATAAACCAGATTTAAGAAACAATGAATTTACTTGTTCCATAATTTCTTACTAACATTGATAATATTCCTGTTTGATGACATAAATGTTTTCTTTGTCTTAGATACTAATAAAAGTGTTGTAATTTGATAGGTGCAAACATAAAAGGTAGATTCAAAAAGTTATTCATGAATTTAATCCAGCTCCAAGAATATTTTACTGGAAATTTAGTTGAAATAGAAATAGTTTTTATGAGTTTCATAAGAAAAGGATGATGCTTATTTTAATTCATCAGGGTTATTATTTGTGGAAATAGCTAAAACTTACCAAGTGAGCACAAAGAAAATTTATTTATTAAAAACTTTTTTTAGCAAGGGCATCAACAACTATCACTTCTATTTGGCAAATTATTAAAGTTAGATAGAAAAGTGGGGAAACTTAAAAAAAGAAAAGAAAAAAGGAACAAGGAAGTATTTCAAGAATATGCTGATTGGAGGCTATTGCCATGACGAAGTTGAGGTAAGCCAGAGGTACATATTTGGCTTTTTCTGGTTAGCCCAAAATTTGAAGCAGGAAAAAAAATAAAGAAGCTCTCAGTTATTAAGGAAGTTCCCACTTGTGTCTGGTTGTTATTGGGTTTATTGTTTGGATTCCTGGGTTGTTAGTAGGGATAGTTGGTCTGACTTTTTATTAGTCTGACTTACAGCAATCTGGCTTTTAAGACCAGATTCTGTAGACTGCGGTTCATAGTTCTGCTTCTAATCAAGGTCTGGTTTTTGACTATATATTCTGTACCTCATATATTTTTTTTAATTTAAACTTCATAATTTGATGGAGTTGTTCATAAATATAGTAGAAAAAGTTGCATATTTAAAGTAAGTATGTCATATGTTTGAAATATTTAATTATATTAGTTTTACTATCTACAACTAGTATATATTAGTTTTGCTATCTACATAGTAAAACTAATATATATTATATATAATGTAATACATATATTATATATATAGGTGTGTGTGTGTGTGTGTGTGTGCGTGTGTGTGTGTGTGTATATATATATACACACATATCCATCCTCTCTTTTATATATATATATATATATTAGATAAAGAATAACAAATGCTTATGGAAAGTTTACTAGTTAAATACAACATATATGACTAAAAATTGAAAAGCAAAACTCATAACAAAACTACAAAAGTGATTTGACAATAAATTTGAAAATGTAAAATATATTCTTTTGCAAAATAGAATTTGTATTCAACTCAATAAGAAAAATAAAATATGAATAAGCCATAGTAATTAAAGAAATTATTTGATAATAGAAACTATCCTACGTGTGAATCAGTAAACCTGTGAGTTGACAGACTTACTAAGTTACTGAAGAAGCTGAAATTGCTGGTGACCCAGAAAAGCTGTTTTTTTTGTTTAATTGTTGTTGTTTTTAATTTGTCTTGCAATTCCTTCATATATTAGGTAACAAATTCAGAAAATAAAGTCAGCCTGGATTGTTGCTTGAAGGTTTTAGGATAATTACGAAAATAAACACCAACAAAAATCAAAACTATGACTCTTAAATCTTTTTGATGATCTCAAAATTGCGGGAAACAATCACTTAAATGTTCTGAATTGCCATAGGTCAGGGTGATAATATTTTGAATATACAGCTCCCCTTTGCTTTCATAAATCCTTTACTAGGGTCTATGTACCATCACTCATATTAGTTTGTGAACAGTAAGAACTACAATGATCTTAAGTTCTGGAGGTACCTAAGCCTCTGGTTATTTAGTACTGAATATACCACCGGGGTGTATAAAATTCTCATTGTTCACACATCTAAGCAGCTAATTTAATATAAAATGATATCTCAAAATATTAAAGTTGTCACAGGAATGAGATCCTAGGTGATTGTTTAAAACTCCAAATAAAGAGTCTTCCTTCTATTTCTGCTCTGCCCAAAAAATTGCCATGAAGATATTACCATGAAATAATGGTATGAAAACAGTTAAATTTACTTCTCAAATGTGGACATATGAAAGGGAATAGGAAGGGGGAAAGGGAGAAGGAGAGAGGTAATTTTCAGATGCTGCATTGAGCATGGAGACCATTATGGGGCTTGGTCTCATGACACTGAGATCATGACTTGAGATGAAATCAAGAGCTGGATGCTTAACTGACTGAAACATCATTATGCCCCTAAATTACTATTTTTATTTTGTTTATTTTTTAAATTTAATTTTATATTTCCAGTGTTCCAAGATTCATTGTTTATGCATCACACCCAGTGCTCAATGCAAGACAGCCCCCCCTTAATATCCACCACCAGGCTCACCCAACACCTCATCCCCCTTCCCTCCAAATCCCTCAGTGTGTTTCTCAGAGTCCACAGTCTTTCATGGTTCGTCTCCCCCTCCAATTTCCCCCCAACTCTCTTCCCGTCTCCTTCTCTCAATGACCTCTGTGTCGTTCTTTATGCTCCACAAGAAAGTGAAACCATATGGTGGTTGACTCTCTCTGCTTGACTTTTTTCACTCAGCATAATATCTCCCAGTCCCATCAATGTTGATATAAAAGTTGGGTATTCATCCTTTCTGATGGAGGCATACTATTCCATTGTATATATTCTTCTTTATCTAGTAATTTGTTGAAGAGTATCTTGGCTCTTTCCACAGTTTGGTGACTGTGGCCATTGCTGCTATGAACTTGGGGTACAAGTAGCCCTTCTTTTCACTACATTTGTATCTTTGCAGTAAATACCTAGTACTGCAATTACATGGTCATAGGGTAGCTTTATTTTTAATTTCTTAAAAAATCTCCATATCATTTTCCAAAGTGGCGACACCAACTTTCATTCACACCAAGGGAAAGAGGGTTCCCTTTCTCCACAAATATATATATATATACTTATACACACACACACACACACACACACACACACACACACACTCACATACATACAGTGGGAAAAAAGACAATCTCTTCAGTAAATGGTGCTGGAAAAATTGGACAGCTATGAATAGAAGCATGAGTCTTGGGCATCTGGGTGGCTCAGTGGGTTAAGTCTCTGCCTTCAGCTCAGGTCATGGCCTCAGGGTCCTGGGACAAAGCCCTTCATCGGGCTTTCTGCTCAGCAGGGAGCCTGCTTCCCCCTCTCTCTCTGCCTGCCTCTCTGACTACTTGTGATCTCTCTCTCTGTGTCAAATTAATAAAAAAAATCTTTAAATAAAAAGAAAAAAAGAATGAAACTTGACAATTTTCTTACACCATACACAATGATAAACTCAAAATATATATGTGAGGCAGGAATCTGTCAAAATCCCAGAGGAGAACATAAGCAGTAACCTCTTTGACATTGGCTACAGCAACTTCTTTCAAGACCTATCTCCAAAGGCAAAGGAAACGTGAAAATGAACTTTTGGGACTTCTTCGAGATCAAAAGCCTCTGCACATACACAGAAACGGTCAACAAAACAAAAAGGCAACTCACAGATTCGGAGAAGATATTCATTAATTATTATTTTAAAAATATGTGTATTCTACATATTAACTAGAATTTTAAAGAAAAACTTGTTAGAAATACTATGACATTAAGAAATTGAGGGGCTTGGGACACCTGGGTGGCTCAGTGGGTTAAAGCCTCTGCCTTTGGCTCAGATCATGATCCCAGGACTCTGGGATCTGGCCATGCATCAGGCTCTCTGCTCATCAGGAAGCCATGCTCTTGGATCAGAAGAATAAACATTGTTAAAATGTCTATACTGCCTAGAGCAATCTATACTTTTAATGCCATTCTGATAAAAATTCCACCAGTATTTGTCAAAGAGCTTGAGCAAATAATCCTAAAATTTGTATGGAATCAGAAGACACCCCGGATTACTAAGGAAATGTTGAAAAACAAAAACAAAACTGGCGACATCACGTTACCTGATTTCAAGCTTTACTACAAAGCTGTGATCACCAAGACAGCATGTTACTGGCATAAAAACAGACACATAGACCAGTGGAACAGAGTAGAGAGCCCATATATAGACCCTCAACTCTATGGTCAAATAATCTTCGACAAAACAGGAAAAATATACAGTGGAAAAAAGACAGTCTCTTCAATAAATGGTGCTGGGAAAACTGGACAGCTATATGTAGAAGAATGAAACTCAACCATTCTCTTACACTGTACACAAAGATAAACACAAAATGGATAAAAGACCTCAACGTGAGACAGGAATCCATCAGACTCCTAGAGGAGAACATAGGCAATAGCCTCTTCAATATCAGCCACAGCAACTTCTTTCAAGTATGTCTCCAAAGGCAAAGGAAACAAAAGCGAAAATGAACATTGGGACTTCATCAAGATCAAAAGCTTCTGCACAGCAAAGGAAACAGTCAACAAAACAAAGAGGCAACCCACGGAATGGGAGAAGATATTTGCAAATGACAGTACAGACAAACGGTTGATATCCATGATCTATAAAGAACTCCTCAAACTCAACACACACAAAACAGATAATCATATCAAAAAAATGGGCCAAAGATATGAAAAGACAATTCTCCAATTAAGACATACAAATGGCTATAAGACACATGAAAAAATGCTCATCATCACTAGCCAACAGGGAGATTCAAATTAAAACCACATTGAGATACCACCTTACACCAGTTAGAATGGCCAAAATTAGCAAGACAGGAAACAAAATATGTTGGAGAAGATGTGGAGAAAGGGGAACCCTCTTGCACTGTTGGTGGGAATGCAAGTTGGTGCAGCCACTTTGGAGAACAGTGGAGATTCCTCAAGAAATTAAGAATAGAGCTTCTTGATATGACCCTGCAATTTCACTGCTGGGAATTTACCCCAAAGATACAGATGTAGTGAAAAGGAAGGCCATCTGTACCCCAATGTTTATAGCAGCAATGGCCATGGTCGCCAAACTGTGGAAAGAACTGAGATGGCCTTCAAAGGACGAATGGAGAAGGAAGATATGGTCCTTATACACGGTGGTGTATTATGCCTCCATCAGAAAGGATGGATACCCAAGTCTTGTACCAACATGGAAGTGAATGGAAGAGATTATGCTGAGTGAAATAAGTCAAACAGAGAGAGTCAAGTATCATATGGTTTCACTTATTTGTGGAGCAGAACAAATAACATGGAGGACATGGGGAGATGGAGAGGAGAAGGGAGTTGAGGGAAATTGGAAGGGGAGATGAACCATGAGAGACTATGGACTCTGAAAAACAAGCTAAGGGTTTTGAAGGGGTGGGGGGGTGGGAGGTTGGGGGAACCAGGTGGTGGGTAAAAGGGAGGGCTCATATTTCATGGAGCACTGGGTGTGGTGTAAAAACAATGGATACTGTTATGCTGAAAAGAATTTTTAAAAAATTTAAAAAAGAAAAAAAAGAGAAATACTATGATGTTATATGCAACTGATAATTACTACATTCTACCCCTGAAATAAAAACAAACAAACACCATGTTGGACAAAACTACATTAATGTTTCATTAATTTAAACTTTTATCATGATATTAAATAGTGTGTAAGTATGCTACACAGTAGTTTTCCCAAACTTAACACATTCTTCTATAACTTAAGCATTAATGTTAAAAACAGGTCTATGAAAACTTATTTTGAGAAATTTCTTTGTGAGATAAACTCTTCTTTTATCTTGATTAAGTTTAGAGATCTTTCTGAATTAATGTCCATTTATGCTTTATTATATTTTAAAGAAATTGTCAATTAACTCTAGAATATAATAAGTAAATAGAAGTTTATATAGACATTATACATGTTCACTGAATAAATAGCTTCCTAAATGTGTAAACAATTTTTGCCTTTTATATCCATTGATAATAAGTTTTTAATTTAGTAATAAGAATTTGTATATATAGTTATATATAATATAGTATATAATTGCATACATATAGATATACATAGTCATGCATGATCATATAGTGTGATAAGTATGTATATTGTCTATCATGGATTTATTTAATTACTGTAATATAATTACATATATAATACTTTATGATACACAAAATTGTATTTAGTATATAGTACTGTGTATTATTCTATAATATATATTTTATAATATATTTTATTTATATTATAATTATATATATTCACATGATGATGTACATATTTCTGATGTGTGAACTATCATCTGGATAACAGTTCTTTTTGTTTCCATTTTCACATAACAGTTAAATTAAAAAAATATATGTTATCTATTTGTTTGACACAGAGAAAGAGCACAAACATAGGGAATAGGGAAAAGGATAGATTCAGGCACCCTGCCGAGCAGGCAGCCCAAAATGGGCTTTGATCATAGGACCCTGGGACCATGACCCAAGATAAAGGCAGATGCTTAAAAATATGAGCCACCAAGACACCCCTAAAAGTGTTTTTAACAAGAATTATATATCGTTAGAAACCGAGTGGACAAGGAAGTCACAGGATACCCTCATTACTTCACAGAGCCATCAAGTGAATCACTATAGACTGACCAGAATAACCTTTAGAGAGTTCTGAATACCAGTCAAATATCTGTAGTTACCCCTCAAGAAATGGTCAATCAAGAAACAAAAAAATTAAAAACAATAAGAAATAGGGGTATAATTTGGATCTCAATTTAGAATCCAAAAAATGAACTTGCAGACACCACAACCTATGAAAATGGGGTAGAAGGTAGGACGGTAGATCAGTGGATACCTAGGGGTAAGAGATTATAGGCAGCTAGACTTAATAGAACATTTAGGGCACCGTGAAGAAGCAGAGGTGGCAGTCAAAGGGAAATTAAGATATATTAAAATCTGCCAATACTGGAGAATTGGGAGAAAGGATATTCACAGCTATCTTAAGTCTTCATATTGGGCTGAAAAACAAAGGTCTCTCCACACAAAGGGCCAGTCTGCAAAGACTGAGAGAGGAGGCTGCCCCCCCCCCAAATTCCAATGTAAAAAATAAATAAACACACACAGACGGTCTATTCAAATAAATAGAACAAGTGTCTCAAAACTGACCCTACAGAAAGTCTTATTAAATAAAACACTTTAAAATGGTAATTTTAAATCTACTAACAGAGCTAAGTGGAAAGATCAGAAAAAACTTAAGGAAAACATAAAAAATGATGTATGGACATAAAAAGAACATGCATAACATATCAAGAATAGGTAGGTTTTATAAAGAGGGAATAAAACAGAAATTATATAGATGAAATATATGAAAGCTGAATTCAAAAATTCACTAGAAGGGTTCAAGTCCAGACCTGAAAGACAGAAGAAACAATCAGCAAATTTGAAGACAATGCAAGTCTTAGGGGGAAAAAAATCAAGAAAAATGAACAATGCCTAAGGGACTTATTTATATCATCAATTAGACTAATATATACTTCAAAAGAATCTCAAGAGTGAGAAAGGGATAGGGAGCTTATTTAAAGCAATAGCAGCCAAAACTTCCTCATATTTCAATAAGGATATACATGAATCAAGAAACTCAGTGAACTCCAAGTAATATAAATCCAATAAAATATACACAAAGACACATCTAGGGGCGCTTGGGTGGCTCAGTGGGTTAAGCTGCTGCCTTCGGCTCAGGTCATGGTCTCAGGGTCCTGGGATCGAGTCCTACATAGGGCTCTCTGCTTGGCAGGGAGCCTGCTACCCTCTCTCTCTCTCTCTTCCTGCCTCTCTGCCTACTTGTGATCTCTCTCTCTCTCTCACTGTCAAATAAATAAATAAATAAAATCTTAAAAAAAAGACACATCTGACTAAACTACTGCAAGTCAAAAAGAAAATCTTGAAAGCAGCAACAAAAACCAAACTCATCATGTATAAATGAATCTAAGCAGAAATTAACATACCAAAAGATAGTATAAGACTGTATTTAAAGTACTAAGAGAAAAAAAAGTGTCATGTTTGAATTCTGTATATAACAAAATGTTCTTTCAAAATAAGATATAAATTTAGACATTCACAGATAAACAAAGGCAGAGGGAGCCCACTACCACAGACAGGCCTTGTAATAAAAGGATGCTAGATGATAATTGAAAGACGTACAAAAATAAGTTCTTTAGTAATTATATCTGTAATATCAACAGACATATTCATTATGCTAAATTAACTTGTACTTGAATTATGCTAAATTCATTGAAATTAGAAGAAAACAATTTCATTCAGTTTATTTCTTGCCCGTATAATTCTCAGGGTCTTCATTACCCATCTAGTCATAAATAATAATTTTAACACATTGTCAGAAACAATCAGTTAAGTATGAGGTGTGTTCAGGCAGCCTCAGTTTAAATTCAAGTTGTACACATAAAGAATAAATAATCTATATGTACCTCCAAATTCTCTTCCATAAAATGAGGATAGTGACATAGCATTTAATATTACTAACACTAGTCCATTCTAGTTGAGTAGATATGTTATCTCCAGTAAATCCCAACTCCTCAAATAAGTGAGCAAAACTGAAGTGAAAGGTGAAGATTGAAAATGCTTTTGATTAAGGCACAAATGAAGTGGAAAGATAGTAATTGGATATTGTAGATAAAAGTAGCAGGATGAAATATTTTGTTCATTAGAGGTTGAAAAACTGCAAGGGGGGCTTTCATATCAAACACGTTAAAAGGAGGGGCGCCTGGGTGGCTCCATGGGTTGAGCCTCGGCCTTAAGCTCAGGTCATGATCCCAGGGTCCTGGGGTCCAGCCCCGAGTCAGCTCTCTACTCAGCGAGGGGCTTGCTTCCCCCCCACCCGCCCTGCCTGCATCTCTGCCTACATGTGATCCCTGTCTGTCAAATAAATAAATAAAATATTTTAAAATATATTTTATGCAGTAAAACATATTTTCCTATGCAGTAATTGGAATTAAATTTGGTTCAAGTTAATGGATTTCCTCAAAAGGCAGGCATACTAGTTACCAATGCAAGCCAGACAATTTTGAATTCATATTTACTGATTTATTTAGTACAATGAAAGTTTTAACAATTAAATAATACTTTAAACTTGAAGCTAAGGTTCATGAAAGTGTGCTAATTTTGATGACTGCAAAAGCTGCACTACTATCATTGAAGGTTACATATTTTTTTCATTTTTACTAGAGCTAACCTATACCTCACATAGAAATTACTTCATGGAGCTACTTTAGGTGAAATTGTGTGGTGAGGTTCCCCCTAGTCTGGAAATACTGCACTCATTCAATAAGTCCTTTTCTTTAGATGCATCTTTCAGTAACTGATAACAACAGTTGCTGCATGAAGAACACGAACTTTTAAGTTGGCCTCACTCAGTATACTGGGATACAATGTGTCCCAATAGAAATTTAGTTGAAACAGGTAGAAGTATTTCATTCTTTTTTAATAAGTCCAGTTGAGTCACTAATACACATTTTCTTCTTATGGGACACTGAGGAATATTCTTTCATGGCTGTGTTATTCCAGTCCTGGAATCACATAGGCAACTTGAGTTTAGAGCATTTACTCCCCCCCCACACACATACACTTGGGCGTCATTAAACCACTACTCACTCACTAATATATACTCACTAATATATATATATATACTAATATATAGTATTATATATATATAATATATAATACTATTAAGTATATATAATATATATACTAATATATACTCACTAATATATACTAATAATTTGATTTAAAAATTAAAAGAACTTTAAAGAGATGCCATGAATTGAAATAATGAGGTAGGACCTATTAGTCAAATACATTTTGAAAATGATGTATCTGAATGATAATCATGGGCCTCTTTAAGCTAACAAGATAACTGAGAATCGTTTAGAGTTCTTAGATTTCTGTCACCTGGGTATCATTTCCTAGATTAATTATGATTCATCTAGTTAATATCACCCAAAAGAACAGACAGCTAATGCAAGTAGGAATCCTTTGAGAAATTAGAGATCAAAAAGTGAATGTGGGGCACCTGGGTTAAAGCCTCTGCCTTCAGCTCAGGTCATGATCCCAGGGTCCTGGGATTGTAGTCATTCTGTCTGGTATGAAGTGTGTATTTCTTTTTTCTTTTTTTTTTTTTTTGTAGTGTAAAAGACTTAAAATACAAATGACACAGATTAACTTATTTTTTTCATTTTTATAGATAAATAAATGAAAGGTTAAATCAAAAATTCTGATTAATAAATAACTAACAGGGTCAAATACAGTGGGTTAAAGCCTCCGCCTTTGGATCAAGCCCCGCATTGGGCTGTCTGCTCCGCAGGGAGCCTGCTTCCTCCTCTCTCTCTGCCTGCTTCTCTGCCTAGTTGTGATTTCTCTCTGTCAAATAAATTATTTTTTAAAAAGTGAATGTAACTGTGAAACAAAGGAAATAAGAATAATATCTCAAAGCACTGTAAGAAAACTATTTCAGAAAAGAAAAAGAGGGGGCATTGGAATGATTCTAAGGTGAGAGGCAGTGTACGGCTCATTGAACAAACAGGAAGAACTTCAGTTATGTGAATTAGGTAATTCTATTATCCTAATCACAGTCAAATTTGTCAAAGAGCATGTTGATAAAACATTGAGAACTTAGTTTATTAGAAATACAATTTGATTGAACAGACTCCCTTTTAAATTTAAGGATTAGGGAATTCTTTCATAATTCTTTTTCTTTTATTTAAATTCAATTAATTAATATATAATGTATTACTAATTTCAGAGGTAGAGTTTAGTAGTTCAGCAGTTGCATATAATACCAAGTGCTCAATCCATCAGATGCCCTTCATAATGCCCATCACCCAGTTATCTCATTCCCCCAGCCTCCTCTCCTCCAGCAATCCTCGGTTTGTCTTGTATGGTTAGGAGTCCCTTATGGTTTGTCTTCTCTGATTTTGTCTTATTTTATTCTTCACTCTCTTCCCATATGATCTTCTGTCTTATTTCTTAAATTCCACATATGAGTGAAACTATATGATAATTGTCTTTTTTGACTGACATATTTCACTTAGCATAATGCCCTCTAGTTTCATCCAAACCTTTCAAATGGTACAATTTCATTTTTGATGGCTGAGTAATAATCCATTGTATAATAATACCACATCTTCTTTATTCATTAATCTGACAGTGGACATCTGGGCTGTTTTCATAGTTTGGCTATTGTGGACATTTCTCCTATAAACATTGATATACACATTTCTTGTTCATTGTCATTGTCTTATCATTGATGTTGAATATTATGTAATTCCTGAAGTATACACTTCAATGTGAAATGTCCAAGAACACTTCCTTGAGGATCTCCTTCTTGATCTTATGTCTGTTTGATACTTCGACTTTACTGTGGAATTTTAAAGAAAAACATTATTATGTATTTGACACTGTTAGTTACTTATTAATCAGAATTTTTGATTTAACCTTTCATTTATTTATCTATAAAAATGAAAAAAAATAAGTTGATCTGTGTCATTTGTATTTTAAGTCTTTTACACTACAAAAAAAAAAGAAAAAAGAAAAAAGAAATACACACTTCACACTAGACAGAATGACTATAATTAACAAGTGAAGAAACAACAAATATTGGCAAGGATGTGGAAGAACAGGGGACTTCTTACACTGTTGTTGGGAATGTTAGCTGGTACAGCCGGTCTGGAAAACGATATGAAGGTTCTTCAAGAAGTTGAAAATAAAGCTACCCTATGACCCAGCAATTGCATTACTAGGTATTTATGCCAAAGATACAGATGTAGTGAAACTAAGAGGTGCCTGCACCTTAGTGCTCATAGCAGCATTGTCCACAGTAGCCAGCTTGTAGAAGGAGATGAGATGTCCTTTTATAGAAGAATGGATAAAGACGCTGTGGTTCATATACATAATGGAATATTACTCAGGCATCGGAAATAATGAATACTTACCCTTTACATCAACATGAAGAGAACTCGAGGGTACTATGCTAACTGAAAAAAGTCCAAAAAAAAAAGACAATTGTATGGTCTAATTCATATTAGGAATATAAGAAACAGTGCAGACTATCATAGGGGAAGGAAGGGGAAAACTGAATGGAAAGAAATAAGAGAGGGAGACAAACCATGTGTATGGGAAAGAAACTGAGGATTTCTGGAGGGGAGGTGGGTGGGGAAATGAGGTAACAGTGTGATGGGCATTAAGGAGGTCACGTGAGGGAGGAGTCAAGATGGCGGAGAAGTAGCAGCCTGAGACTACATCAGGTAGCAGGAGATCAGCTCGATAGCTTATCTAAACATTGCAAACACCTACAAATCCAACGGGAGAGCGAAGAGAAGAAGAACAGCAACTCTAGAAATGGAAAATCAACCAATTTCTGAAAGAACCTGTTTTTATCCCCTTTCTCCCCCCCACAATTTGGGGTCTCTTCTGATTTGTTTACAGCGCATTTTTCCAGGATCTTTGCCACCCTTTTAGTAGTTTATTTGCTCCTTCATATCCTCTTATCTGGACAAAATGACAAGGCGGAAAAAATCACCACAAACAAAAGAACAAGAGACAGTACCGAAGGCTAGGGACCGAATCAACACAGACATGGGTAATATGTCAGATCAAGAGTTCAGAATGACGATTCTGAACGTTCTAGCCGGGCTCGAAAAAGGCATGGAAGATATTAGAGAAACCCTCTCTGGAGATATTAAAGCCCTTTCTGGAGAAATTAAAGAACTAAAATCTAAACAAGTTGAAATCAAAAAAGCTATTAATTAGGTGCAATCAAAAATGGAGGCTCTCACTGCTAGGATCAATGAGGCAGAAGAAAGAATTAGTGATATAGAAGACCAAATGACAGAGAATAAGGAAGCCGAGCAAAAGAGGGACAAACAGCTACTGGACCATGAGGGGAGAATTCGAGAGATAAGTGACACCATAAGATGAAACAACATTAGAATAATTGGGATTCCAGAAGAAGAAGAAACAGAGAGGGGAGCAGAAGGTCTATTGGAGAGAATCATTGGAGAGAATTTCCCTAATATGGCAAAGGGAACAAGCATTAAAATCCAGGAGATGCAGAGAACCCCCCTCAAAGTCAACAAGAATAGGTCCACACCCCGTCACCTAATAGGAAAATTGACAAGTCTTAGTGACAAAGAGATAATCCTGAAAGCAGCCCGAGAAAAGAAGTCTGTAACATACAATGGTAAAAATATTAGATTGGCAGCAGACTTATCCACAGAGACCTGGCAGGCCAGAAAGAGCTGGCATGATATATTCAGAGCACTCAACGAGAAAAACATGCAGCCAAGAATACTCTATCCAGCTAGGCTATCATTGAAAATAGAAGGAGAGATCAAAAGCTTCCAGGACAAACAAAAACTGAAAGAATTTGCAAACACCAAACCAGCTCTACAGGAAATATTGAAAGGGGTCCTCTAAGCAAAGAGAGAGCCTAAAAGTAGTAGATCAGAAAGGTACAGAGACAATATACAGGAACAGTCACCTTACAGGCTAATAATGGCACTAAATTCATATCTCTCAATAGTTACCCTGAATGTTAATGGGCTAAATGCCCCAATCAAAAGACACAGGGTATCAGAATGGATGAAAAAACAAAACCCATCAGTATGTTGCCTACAAGAAACTCATTTTAGACGCGAAGACACCTCCAGATTTAAAGTGAGGGGGTGGAAAACAATTTACCATGCTAATGGGCATCAGAAGAAAGCTGGGGTGGCAATCCTTATATCAGATCAATTAGATTTTAAGCCAAAGACTATAATAAGAGATGAAGAAGGACACTATATCCTACTCAAAGGGTCTGTCCAACAAGAAGATCTCACAATTTTAAATATCTATGCCCCTAACGTGGGAGCAGCCAACTATATCAACCAATTAATAACAAAATTAAAGAAACACATCAATAATAATACAATAATAGTAGGGGACTTGAACACTCCCCTCACTGAAATGGACAGATCATCCAAGCAAAAGATCAACAAGGAAATAAAGGCCTTAAATGACACACTGGACCAGATGGACATCACAGATGTATTCAGAACATTTCATCCCAAAGCAACAGAATACACATTCTTCTCTAGTGCACATGGAACCTTCTCCAGAATAGATCACATCCTGGGTCACAAATCAGGTCTCAACCGGTACCAAAAGATTAGGATTATTCCCTGCATATTTTCAGACCACAATGCTCTGAAGCTAGAACTCAATCACAAGACGAAAGCTGGAAAGAACCCAAATACATGGAGACTAAACAGCATCCTTCTAAAGAATGAATGGGTCAACCAGGAAATTAAGGAAGAATTGAAAAAATTCATGGAAACAAATGATAATGAAAACACAACAGTTCAAAATCTGTGGGACACAGCAAAGGCAGTCCTGAGAGGAAAATATATAGCGGTACAAGCCTTTCTCAAGAAACAAGAAAGGTCTCAAGTACACAACCTAACCCTACGCGTAAAGGAGCTGGAGAAAGAACAAGAAAGAAACCCTAAACCCAGCAGGAGAAGAGAAATCATAAAGATCAGAGCAGAAATCAATGAAATAGAAACCAAAAAAAAAAAAAAAATAGAAAAAATCAATGAAACTAGGAGCTGGTTCTTTGAAAGAATCAATAAGATTGATAAACCCCTGGCCAGACTCAAAAAAAAGAAAAGAGAAAGGACCCAAATCAATAAAATCATGAATGAAAGAGGAGAGATCACAACTAACACCAAAGAAATACAGACAATTATAAGAACATACTATGAGCAACTCTACGCCAACAAATTGGACAATCTGGAAGAAATGGATGCATTCCTAGAGACATATAAACTACCACAACTGAACCAGGAAGAAATAGAAAACCTGACCAGGCCCATAACCAGTAAGGAGATTGAAACAGTCATCAAAAATCTCCAAACAAACAAAAGCCCAGGGCCAGACGGCTTCCCAGGGGAATTCTACCAAACATTTAAAGAAGAACTCATTCCTATTCTCTTAAAACTGTTCCAAAAAATAGAAATGGAAGGAAAACTTCCAAACTCATTTTAGGAGGCCAGCATCACCTTGGTCCCAAAACCAGACAAGGATCCCACCAAAAAAGAGAACTACAGACCAATATCCTTGATGAACACAGACGCAAAAATTCTCGCCAAAATACTAGCCAATAGGATTCAACAGTACATTAAAAGGATTATTCACCACGATCAAGTGGGATTTATTCCAGGGCTGCAGGGTTGGTTCAACATCCGCAAATCAATCAATGTGATAGAACACATTAATAAAAGAAAGAACAAGAACCATATGATACTCTCAATAGATGCTGAAAAAGCATTTGACAAAGTACAGCATCCCTTCCTGATCAAAACTCTTCAAAGTGTAGGGATAGAGGGCACATACCTCAATATTATCAAAGCCATCTATGAAAAACCCACCGCAAATATCATTCTCAATGGAGAAAAACTGAAAGCTTTTCCGTTAAGGTCAGGAACACGGCAGGGATGTCCATTATCACCACTGCTATTCAACATAGTACTAGAAGTCCTAGCCTCAGCAATCAGACAACAAAAAGAAATTCAAGGCATCCAAATCGGTAAAGAAGAAGTCAAACTATCACTCTTCGCAGATGATATGATACTATATGTGGAAAACCCAAAAGACTCCACTCCAAAACTGCTAGAACTTGTACAGGAATTCAGTAAAGTGTCAGGATATAAAATCAATGCACAGAAATCAGTTGCATTTCTGTACACCAACAGCAAGACTGAAGAAAGAGAAATTAAGGAGTCAATCCCATTTACAATTGTACCCAAAACTATAAGATACCTAGGAATAAACTTAACCAAAGAGACTAAGAATCTATACACAGAAAATTATAAAGTACTCATGAAAGAAATTGAGGAAGACACCAAAAAATGGAAAAATGTTCCATGCTCCTGGATTGGAAGAATAAATATTGTGAAAATGTCTATGCTACCTAAAGCAATCTACACATTTAATGCAATCCCTATCAAAATACCATCCATTTTTTTCAAAGAAATGGAACAAATAATCCTAAAATTTATATGGAACCAGAAAAGACCTCGAATAGCCAAAGGAATATTGAAGAACAAAGCCAAAGTTGGTGGCATCACAATTCCGGACTTCAAGCTCTATTACAAAGCTGTCCTCATCAAGACAGCATGGTACTGGCACAAAAACAGACACATCGATCAGTGGAACAGAATAGAGAGCCCAGAAATCGACCCTCAACTCTATGGTCAACTCATCTTCGACAAAGCAGGAAAGAATGTCCAATGGAAAAAAGACAGCCTCTTCAATAAATGGTGCTGGGAAAATTGGACAGCCACATGCAGAAAAATGAAATTGGACCACTTCCTTACACCACACACGAAAATAGACTCCAAATGGATGAAGGACCTCATTGTGAGAAAGGAATCCATCAAAATCCTTGAGGAGAATGCAGGCAGCAACCTCTTCGACCTCAGCCGTAGCAACATCTTCCTAGGAACAACGGCAATGGCAAGGGAAGCAAGGGCAAAAATGAACTATTGGGATTTCATCAAGATCAAAAGCTTTTGCACAGCAAAGGAAACAGTTCACAAAACCAAAAGACAACTGACAGAATGGGAGGAGATATTTGCAAACGACATATCAGATAAAGGGTTAGTATCCAAAATCTATAAGGAACTTAGCAAACTCAACACCCAAAGAACAAACAATCCAATCAAGAAATGGGTAGAGGACATGAACAGACATTTCTGCATAGAAGACATCCAGATGGCCAACAGACACATGAAAAAGTGCTCCACGTCACTCGGCATCAGGGAAATACAAATCAAAACCACAATGAGATATCTCCTCACACCAGTCAGAATGGCTAAAATTAACAAGTCAGGAAATGACAGATGCTGGCGAGGATGTGGAGAAAGGGGAACCCTCCTCCACTGTTGGTGGGAATGCAAGCTGGTGCAACCACTCTGGAAAACAGCATGGAGGTTCCTCAAAATGTTGAAAATAGAACTACCCTATGACCCAGCAATTGCACTACTGGGTATTTACCCTAAAGATACAAACATAGTGATCCGAAGGGGCACGTGTACCCGAATGTTTATAGCAGCAATGTCTACAATAGCCAGACTATGGAAAGAACCTAGATGTCCATCAACAGATGAATGGATAAAGAAGATGTGGTATATATACACAATGGAATACTATGCAGCCATCAAAAGAAATGAAATCATGCCATTTGCGATGACGTGGATGGAACTAGAGCGTATCATGTTTAGTGAAATAAGTCAATCAGAGAAAGACAACTATCATATGATCTCCCTGATATGAGGACATGGAGAAGCAACATGGGGGGGTAGGGGGATAGGAGAAGAGTAAATGAAACAAGATGGGATTGGGAGGGAGACAAACCATAAATGACTCTTAATCTCACAAAACAAACTGGGGGTTGCTGGGGGGAGGTGGGATTGGGAGAGGGGGAGCGGGCTATGGACATTGGGGAGGGGAGGCGAACCATAAGAGACTATGGACTCTGAAAAACAACCTGAGGGTTTTGAAGGGTCAGGGGTGGGAGGTTGGGGCAACCTGAGGGTTTTGAAGGGTCAGGGGTGGGAGGTGGGGGGAACAGGTGGTGGGTAATGGGGTGGGCACGTTTTGCATGGAGCACTGGGTGTTGTGCAAAAAGAATGAATACTGTTACACTGAAAAAAATAAATAAAATGAAAAAAAAAAGAAGATGTGGTATATATACACAATGGAATACTATGCAGCCATCAAAAGAAATGAAATCTTGCCATTTGCAACGTCGTGGATGGAACTAGAGCGTATCATGCTTAGTGAAATAAATCAATCGGAGAAAGACAACTATCATATGATCTCCCTGATATGAGGACATGGAGAAGCAACATGGGGGGTTAGGGGGATAGGAGAAGAATAAATGAAACAAGATGGGATTGGGAAGGAGACAAACCATAAATGACTCTTAATCTCACAAAAAAAACTGAGGGTTGCTGGGGGGAGGTGGGATTGGGAGAGGGGGAGCGGGCTATGGACATTGGAAAGGGGAGGCGAACCATAAGAGACTATGTACTCTGAAAAACAACCTGAGGGTTTTGAAGGGTCAGGGGTGGGAGGTTGGGGGAACAGGTGGTGGGTAATGGGGAGGGCACGTTTTGCATGGAGCACTGGGTGTTGTGCAAAAAGAATGAATACTGTTATGCTGAAAAAATAAATAAAATGGGGAAAAAAAGGAGGTCACGTGATGTGATGAACACTGGGTGTTATATGCAGCTGATGAATTACTGAACCCCACATCTGATCTAATTATATTATATATGTTGACTAATTGAATTTAAATAAAAAAAAAGATGTAGGAAATTTGGGGATATGATGGATAATCAATGAATTTTACTGTGATAATTGTTTCACAGGTGTATTGAATCCATAAGTTTTGTATATTAAAGAGCTACAGTATTTCTGATGTCAATTATACCACAATATACTGTACTTTAAGATAATCTATTTTTAAAATGTATCTATTTGACTGACACTTATTATATGATCAATAAAATCATTTAAAATTACTATGAAAACCTTAATCCCTTTATCAAAGTAAGTCTATGTGCCTTTACCTGGAGTCCATGTATCGCAACCCTTTAAATTAGGTTTGGTGGTAAGTAAACTCTTGGACAAGAAAAAAAAATCTTTATACAACTTTTATTATACATATATATAATAAAATTATATATATATATATATATGTGTATGTATGTGCATATGTATATGTATGTATGTGTGTGTATGTGTATATAAATATATATATTTCCATGTTGTTTGTCACCATACAGTACATCACTAGTTTTTGATGTAGTGTTCCATGATTCATTGTTTGCATGTAACACCCTGTGCTCCATGCAGTCCATGCCCTGCTTAATACCCATCACCAGGCTCAACCATTCCCCAACCCCTCTTCTCTTCTAAAACTCTCTATTTGTTTCCTGAAGTCCATAGTCTCTCATGCTTTGTCTCCCCCTCCAATTTCTCACCTTTCGTTTTTCCCTTCTCTTAATGTCCCACATGCTATTCCTTATGTTCCACAAGTAAGTGAAACCATGTAATAATTGACTTTCTCTGTTTGACTTATTTCACGTAACATAATCTCCTCCAGTCCCATCCAAGTTGATGAAAAGATGGGTATTCAACCTTTCTGGTGGCTGAATATTATTTTTTAAAGAAAGGTCTGTATCTAAAGCTTATGTACAAGATAATTTCCTGAATCTTTTAGATGCATGACACCTTATCATTTAGAAGTCATTTTATTTTATGTCTCCCCACATCCAATTATTCTTAAATAACTTAACAATTTCCAGAATTGTTTCAATTTATTTCACCCTTATTATTATTGGCTTAGTTCATGCCTTTCATTAATTCTTTTATTTAGTTTTAAGTAATGTCTCCCCAAACATGGGGCTTGAACTCACAACCTGAAGATCAAGAATTGCAACCTCTATGGACTAAGCCAGCCAGGCACCCTGTCATCCATAATTTCTTAATTATCAAAATTTTATTATGTATTAATTAGTTAAAATATTCAAAACTGGAAATATGATATTTTCACTCCAGTAATTATACTTCCTTGGAAGATTTTACTAGTAGAATTTAGGTCGGTTCCATGAAATTCCTTTAGAAACATTTGGTGTTTGCTCTTAGCGATGACTAATAGATGTATTCATTTTTTTTTTCTTTCAGGAAACATTTTATTGCATATAGATAATGTGACAGTCATTATGCTAGACTATTAGGATAAGACATGCATGATCCCTGCATAAAATACTATTAATTATATTCAAAACACAAACATATAAATAAATACAAAATCAGGTAGAGATGCAGGGTTAGCATTTATTTATTTTTTTAAGATTTTATTTATTTATTTGACAGAGATCACAAGTAGGCAGAGATGCAGGCAGAGAGAGGAGGAAACAGACTCCCTGCGTAGGAGAGAGCCCGACGAGGGGCTCCATCCCAGGACCCTGAGATCACAACCTGAGCCAAAGGTAGAGGCTTTAACCCACTGACCCACCCAGGTGCCCCACAGGGTTAGCATTTATATTGACTATTTTGGACTCCCAAAAGTGTCACCTAAGACTTTCAGGAAGGTGAAATGTGTCCACAGTGTGTTGCTCTCAAATAATGTTTGGAAGAGTGATATTCCCTTAATATAATCCTCCCCAGACCGTTAATCCCATTCCCTATTCCCTTCCTTGTGTTGTCTTTCACCAGGGTACTTACCACCATCCATACATTGTGTATTTGTATTTCCTTTCTCTCTCTCCCATGGGGATATAAAGATAATATAGGAGCAGGAATCTCTGTCAATCTTATTTAATGCTACATCTCTAGTTCTTAGAACATGATTGGATGTCATTAGTAAAGACCACAAAACTTAAAATTATTAATGCTCAAAGCTGAAAATACTATAGTCATCGAGTTTCCATTAGCCTTTCTGATAATCCAAACTTCAGGGTCACGGTGCATCATACAGGCCACTAACATTTAGCATTATGCTATTGATTATAATAAAAGAATTCTTTAAGAGAAACATTCAGGTATTTCAGGATTCCATACATGTGGGTGTTTCATTCCGCTTAGTGAGTACCATGGATTTATTTATGGTATACACAAATAGATATAGAAGCAGATAAAAACTTCAAATTTATGAATGCTTCTGTACTGCCTGCAGAGCAGAAGAAGCCATTTTTTTTTCTTTTTCTTTTTCTTTCCAGGAGGCAATGTTGGCAAATTTACTTTAATAACTAAAAATTCATATGGATTATTTCATGCCATTGATGGATCAGGTGGATTTTTATGCCAGGAAGGGGATAATCTCAGTCAATATAATGTGTTTTTCCTAAAGAGAAAGTAGTGCATATCTTCCTAGAGGGTCTGGAGATGATTGTGCTGAAGATGCCATGCATTTAATATAAATTATTAGGCAATGCCTGAAGTTTAGAGAAGTATAGATTAATCCTACTCAGCACAGAACAAGAAATTGTAAAATGTCTCTCACCAGACATTAACTACATGTGTGACATTGAAAACTCCCAAGGCATTTTTTGATGTTGTGTAAGAATCTCTGCCACTTACAGGTGCATATAAGGTATATAACTCTCTCTCCCCCAGGGTTCCAAAAATGAAATCACAGAAATAGGCCTGGAGGGTACAGGGAACACATAAATACCTTACTGAGACTAACATCCGTGACTCATAGTGATGATTATTTGTGACCATATCACTGGGATAATCACACTAATATATGGGTCTTGTTTGGGGAAAGATCAGACCAAGTGTGAGCTGCTTAAAGGTGGATTGTAGAAAGACAACTCTGGAGCCATCAATTTCAGAATAAGTTCACAACATTATGTTTAAAAAGTATGGGACACCTGGGCGGCTCAGTAATTAAGCATTTGCCTTCAGCTCAGGTCATGATCCCAGGGTCCTTGGATCAAGGCCTGCATCTGGCTCCCTGCTCAGTGAGAAGCCTGCTTCTCCCTCTCTCACTCCCCTTGCTTGTGTTCTCTCTCTCACTGTGTCTCTCTGTGTCAAATAAATAAAATCTTAATAAATAAATAAATAAATAAATTGTCTTCAATATCTTCAATATACATTTATTTTAAAAATACAAATATGAAGTTATCATCAGGAGAAATACTGTGACTTATTCCTAGAGAATTCAGCTTAGATTTTTGAATAACGTAAGTATAAAATAAACATAACTAATTTAATTGCATTTGTTTTATGCCCCCCCCCCAAAAACTATTTGTGTATTCTGAGAGTCATGTGTAGTTTGCTTGACAAGAGGTCATGCTATGAGGGTCTGTATGAGTAAAACATTGACATATTTTTATTGAATTTTCACCTTGTATGCTCATTAGAAAATAAATATTTCAAAAACACTTTGGTGTATAATACTTCACATATTCTCATAAGTATACAATTTTATTTTGTATTTCCATATCTCTGTTAGTCTGCCAATCTCTTCTTTGTGTACTTCCAGGAGAATGTACTCACCCTTGCCAATAGCTTGAATATGAAGGCTGTCACAGATATTGTAGGATATTGTATCTTAGATACAATGGGAAAACCGTGCCACCTACCTCTGTATCTTCATTGGACCCACATATGAAAATTTAATCTGAATAGAAAGAGTTGAGGAAAATAAAAATGTAAGAAAGAAAAAATTCCTCCATAATCTTTCTCTATGCTTTTATTCAATGTAAATTTATTTGGCATCTGCCAGACACTGTATTTGGTAAGAAATAGTAATGAATGGGATCAAGATTTCACTTTAAGGAAATAACAGTACAGTCAGAAAGTATGCACCCATGTACACAATACCTCAAGATTTATACATGGAGATAATCACAGCAAAAAGAGAACTATTCAAATTTCTTAAAGCATCAGTAGATCAAGGTCTACATATCCTGGAGCAGAGGAGATTTAATTATAAAAAGTCTCTTTCAGGGGCGCCTGGGTGGCTCAGTGGGTTAAGCCGCTGCCTTTGGCTCAGGTCATGATCTCAGGGTCCTGGGATCGAGTCCTGCATTGGGCTCTATGCTCAGCAGGGGCCTGCTTCCATCTCTCTCTCTCTGCCTGCCTCTCTGTCTGCTTGTGATCTCTCTCTGTCAAATAAATAAATAAATCTTTAAAAAAAGTCTCTTTCAGTAGTAGAAAAATACAACAAACAAACAAACATAAACAGTAAATTTATATATATATAGATAGATAGATAGATATAGATATATAGGTATCTATATAGATCTATCTAGATCTAGATCTAGATATATCGGTATATCTAGATCTATATGAATATTGATATCTATCTATATAACATTTAATGAATTTACTTATTTATTTAAAATTAATAAAATACATATAAATTTCCAAATCCTGGATTAAACTGATGGAATATAAAGTAAAATGAACTCTTATCGAGGAGTTCAAGAACAGTAAATCATTATTAGACACACATTATCAGCAAGATATGATAGCGTATGTGTATAGTACAATGAAAATTCAAATATAGTTCAAGTATTAAGTCTAAGAGTGAAGTCAAGGAGGGCTTCTTCGAAAAGATAACACCTCTATCATAATGAGCATTTCTGCGTTGCCAGTCCTTATGGATCTCTTTATTTTTTAAGTGTGATAAATCTAGTAACTCTTATTTCTCATATGGCAATTTGGAGTTAAAAAAAATTCCAACAATTTGAATATAAATATATATTTATATATATATATCATACTTCTATCTTGGACATATTTTGCTTAATTATTTCGTATGCTGATGTTAATTCAAAAAATAAATAAATGTAGAGAGAGAGAGAGAATTGTCACCTTTAATTGAACAAGACAATTTTTTAAAAGATGGAATCTAAAACGAGTCTCTAGCTAAGATTCAATATCCTCAAACATGATTACATGATAGTCATATTGCCCTCTTTTGGATATGATATAAAATATTTTTATCATGATCTATATTTAGGGGGAAAAAGATGTAATCATTAAGGTGAGGAATGCCCCACTAAGTGACTAGATTTAATGGTTAAACCAATATAAAATCATAAGTTTTGCTATCATTTACAGATTTTTTTTTACTTGTAAAATTGTTTTAGTTGAAATATTATTGGCATGCCATATAAAACATCATAGTGTTTCAATATTTTGGCACATTACAAAATAATCTCCACAATAAATCTAGATACCATTTCTTACCATACAAAGTTAATACAATATAATTGACTATATATCTTATGCTGTACATTGGAACATCCATAACTTATCTGTGTTACAACTGGAAATTTGTCCCTTTAATATACTTTACTAATACTAATACTAATACTTTACTAATACTAATACTAATACTAATAATATACTAAAATACACCTATTTTGTGCACCCTTACCATTCCCCCCACACTGGAAACTGACAGTTCATGTAATTTATCTATGATTGTGTTTCTGTTTTGTGAGGTTTATTTTCCTTTCTTTTTTCTTTTTTTTAGATTTTATGTGTAAGTGAAATCATATAATGTTGGTCTTCCTTTGTCTGACTTATTTCACTTAGTATAATACCACTAAAACCATATATGCTGGAACAAATGGAAATATATTTTTTTTAATGACTGAGTATGTATATATTCTTTATCCATTCTTTTATCAATGGATACTTTTTTTCCTATCTTGGATATCATAAATAATGCTTCAACAAACATATGAGTACATATATCCTCTTGAATTTGTGTTCTTATTTTCTCAAGATAAATATCCAGAGGTGAAATTGCTGAGTTGTACAATAGTTCTAATTTAATTTTTAGAGGAACCTCCATATTGCTTTCATAGTAGTTAAACCAATTTGCAATCCTACCAACAGTGTATGA
Source organism: Meles meles (assembly GCF_922984935.1). Classification (NCBI taxonomy): domain Eukaryota; kingdom Metazoa; phylum Chordata; class Mammalia; order Carnivora; family Mustelidae; genus Meles; species Meles meles. Next base: position 7,106,715 of record NC_060081.1, read on the forward strand.
GGGTTCCCTTTTGTCCACATACTTCCCAACACATCCTATTTTTTGCCTTTTTGATAATAGCCAATTTTACAAGTGTGAGGAGAAATCTAAATGCGGTTTTGGTTAGCATTGTTATGATTACTAATATTGAGCACCTTCTAATGGAGCCTATGGGCCATTTCTATGTCTTCTTGGAAAAACTTGTATTCAAGACCTCTGCCCATGATTTGATCAAGTTGTCGCTTTGTAAATCTAGTTGTATAAAGTCTTAACATTTTGAATATTAACTGCTTATCAGATGTATAAGTTAATTTAAATGTATATGTAATTATAAAATTTAAAAAGAATATTTCCTTCTTTTCAGTTGGGTGACTTTTCATTCTATTGGTGGTTTATTTTGTATAGAAATGCAACTGAATTTTGTACATTTTGTATCCTGCCACCTTGCTGCATTCTTGTTTGAGTTCTAGCAATTTTTGCTTGGAGTCTTTTGGGTCTCCAAAATAGAGTATAATATCATTTGTGAAGAGTGAAAGTTTGACTACTTCTTTGCTGATGTGAATGCATTTTATTTCTTTTTGTTGCCTCACTGCTGATCCTAAGAGTTCTGTTCTATGTTGAACAAGAGTGGTGAGGGTGGCCATCCCTGTTGTGTTCCTGGCCTTGGGGGAAAGTTCTTAGTTTTTCCTCAATGAGAATGATATTCTTGGTGGGTTTTTCATAAATGTCTTTTATGTTGTTGAGGTATGTTCCCTCTTTCCTTATGCTGTAGAGAGTTTTAATCAAGAAAATATGCTGTATTTTGTAAAAAAAAATTTTTCTGCATCTATTGAGGGGATAATATGGTTCTTATCCTTTCTTTTGTTAATGTGGTGCATCACACTAATTAACTTGCAATTGTTGAGACATCCTTGCAGCTCAGGTATAAAGCCCACTTTGTTGTGGTGAAGAATCCTTTTAATGTTTGGATCCTATTAGCTAATAGCTAAGTGAAGATTTTTGCATCCATGTTCATCAAAGATATTAGTCTGTAATTCTCCTTTTTGGTGGGGTCTTTATTTGGTTTTTGGTTGAAGGCAATGCTAGCCTTATTGGACCAGATTAGAAGTTTTCTTTCCATTTCTATTTTTTGAAACAGGTTCAGAAGAAAATTTATTAAACGTTCTTTAAATGTTTGGTAGAATTCCACTGTTGGTGGTTTATTTTATTACACAAAAGCTTAGTTTGATGCAATGCCACTTGTTTGCTTTAGCTTTTGCTGCCATTGCCTGAGGTGATTGGTATAAAAATAATATTGCTAAGACTGATGTCCAAGAGCTTACACCCTATGTTTTCTATGGGACATTTATAATTTTAGTTTTTACATTCAAGTTTTTAATCTGCTTTGAATTTATTTTACTATATAATGTAAAATAGTGGTCCAGTTTTATCATTTTGTTTGTAGCTTTCCAGTTTTCCACAACACCAGTTATTTGACTTCCTTTCCTATGTTGGATATTTGGTTTCCTAATGTAAACTTTATTTTATCTATTTTTATTTGTTATTGAATTATAGTTAGCATGCAATGCTATATTAGTTTCAGATGTATGACATAGTGATTCAACAATTCTACATGTTACTCAATACTCAACATAAACCATCTCCCACCATGTTATTATAACATATAGATGTTGTTAGATATAAAATAAGAATAATAATTATAATAATTAAAATATTTTACAGTATTATAATGCACATTCCATGTGCTCTACTTTTTGTCTCTTTGACTTATATATTTTACAACTGGAAGTTTGCATCTCTTAAGCTTCATTATTTATTTTGCATATCTCCTCATTGTTTGTCCTCTGACAATTACTGGTTTGTTCCCTGTATTTATGAGTCTGTTTCTGTTTTCTTGTTTTTTCATGCTTTGCTTTTTAGAATCCAGATATAATGAATACAGGACATTTGTCTGTGTCTGACTTCTATCATAAACATAATACCTTCTATGTTTATCCATGTTTTTGCAAAAGACAAGATCTCGGGTTTTTTTTATGTGATATACATTCTTTCATGGACACTTGGTTTGCTTCCATATCTTGTCTATTGTAAACAATTGTGTGACAAATATAAAAGAGACCCTAACTTTCTGAATGGGTGTTTTCATTCTCCTTGGATAAATATCCAGTAGTGGAATTACTGCATAACATTGTATTTGTATTTTTAAATTCTTGAGGAAACACCATTATGTTGCACCACAGTGCAATGGTACACAATGGGTACACCATTTTACCAGCCATGCAGAAGTTTGCTTTTATCCCCTATATCCTCGCCAGCACTTAGTGTGAGGTGATGATCTCATTTTATTTCGATTTAAATCTTCCTGACGATAAGTGATGTTGAGCACCTAGTCGTGTATATTGGTTACCTGCATATCTGTGGGAGAATGTCTACTCAGATTTAATGCCAAAATTTCATTGGATTCTTTGTTTTTTATGGTGTTTAGCTGTGTAAGTTAATTATATATTTCAGATAGGAACTTAAAAGATATATTATTTACAAATATTTTCTCTCATTAATTAGTTTGTGTTTTGGTTTTCTTGTGTCGTGTAAATTTTGGTTTCATCAACTATGCAAAAGCTTTTTTTTTAATGTAATCCCAGTAGTTTATTATTTTTTTTCTTTCCCTTGAGTGAGGAAACATGCTTGTAAAAATGGTGCTAATGTTGGTGCAAGAAATACTTGCCTATGTTTTAGATGTTTTATGGTTTTAGGTATCATATTTAGGCCTTTAATCTATTTTGATCTGTGTGTGTGTGTGTGTGTGTGTGTGTTTGTGAAAGTGGCCCAATTTCATTCCTTTGCTCATTGCTGTCTAGTTTTCCCAGCACCATTTATTGAAGATACTACCTTTTCCTAATTGTATAGTCTCACTTATTTTTCATAGATAAGTTAACCATATAATACATATGATAATAGATATTTATCATAGATAAATAGATAATAGATAAAAGATAATAGATAACCATAGATAAATTAACCATAACCTTAGAGAACCCAGAAAGGCATTGCTGTATTTCTGGGTTCTCTATCCTGTTCCATTGGTCTGTGGTTATGTCTTATGCTAGTAACATACTATTATTTTTTAATTCCAGTATAACTAACATACAGTCCTAAATTAGTTTCGGGTGTACAATCTACTAATTCAATAGTTCCATACATCACCCTGTGCTCATTACAAGTGCACTCCTTAAGCCATTTCACTTATTTCACTATCCCCTCACTGACATCCCCTCTGGCAACCATCAGCATTTTCTCCATAGTTAAGAGTCTGTTTCTTGGATATCTCTCTCTTATCTCATTTATTTTGTTTCTTAAATTCCATATATGAGTGAAACCATATTGTATTTGTCTTTATCTGACTTCCTTATTTCACTAAATATTGTTCTCTAGTTACATCCATGTCATTTAAATAGCAAAATTTCATTATGTTTTAAAGAATTTATTTATTTGAGAGATAGTGTGAAAATGGGGAGAGGAGCGGAGGGTGGGGGAGCAAGTTTCCTGCTGATTGGGGACCTGACAGGGGACTCAGTCCCAGAACACTGAGATCATGACCTGACTTATTGAGCCTCCTAAAGTTTTGATTTTTTTATGGCCAACTATTATCCCATTGTAACTCTTCTCTATCTCTTCATCAACTAATGGACACTTGAGTTGTTTCCATAATTTATCTATGTAAATAATGTTTCTATAAACATAAGGGAGGTGCATGTACAACTCTGAGTTAGTCTTTCTGCATTTTGAGGTAAATCCCAGTAGAGCTATTACTGGGTTGAAAGGTAATTCTATTTTAACTTTGAGGAACTTCCATGTTGTTTTCCACAGTAGCTGCACTGATTTGCATTTCCATCTTGCTCCATCAATAGAGCAAGAGGGTTCCACTATCTCATGATCCTCACCAACCCTTCTTGTTTCCTTTGTTTTTCATTTTTGTCATTCTGACAGGTGTGAGGTGATATCACATTGATGTTTTCAGTTACCTTCCCTTGATGATGAATGATGATGAGCATCTTTTCATTTGTCTGGTTGCCATCTGGATATCTTCTGTATGGAAACATCATTTACGACTTCTGCCCCTATTTTAGTCTTTTATTTTTTTTAATTTAAATTCAATTAGCCAACATATACTACGTCAATAGGCTTTGAAATAATGTCCAATTATATATTTGTTGCATATAACACCCAGTGCTCCTCACATCACATACACCTCTTAATGTCCATCACCAAGTTACCCCAACACCCACCCACCACCCTATTTGTAAATCTCTGTTTCCTGAGTCAAGTGTCTCTCATTGTGTAGTCTCCTTCTCTGATTTCTTCCCATTTAGTTTTTCCCTCCATTCCCGTATTGTCCTCTACACTATCCTTTATATTCCACATATGAGTGAAACTATATGATAATTGTCTTTCTCTGCTTGACTTATATCACTTAGCATACTATCCTCCACTTAGCATAATATCCTTCATATGGATGTAAATGATACATATTCATCTGACTGATGGCTGAGTAATATTCCATTGTATATACAAACCACATATTATTTATCCATTTATCTGTTGAAGGACATCTTGGCTCCTTCCACTGTTTGGTTGTTGTGGACATTGTTGCTATGAACATTGGGGTGCATATGTCCCTTCTTTCACTACATCTGTACCTTTGGGGCAAATATTCAGTTGTGTAATTGCTGGGTTAGAGGGTAGTTCTATTTTTAGCATCCTAAGGAAACTCCATACTATTTTCAGAGTGGTTGTACCAGCTTGCATTCTCACCAAGAGTATAAGAGGGTTCCCCTTCCTCTGAATCCTTGCCATCATTTGCTGTTTCCTGTCCTGTTAATTTTAGCCATTCTAACTGGTATATTTTAGTATATCATTGTGGTTTTGATTTGTATTTCCCTGATAGAAAGTGATATGGAGCACTTTTTTTTAATGTGTTTGTTGGCCATTTTTATCTCTTCTTTGGAGTAGTGTTTGTTCGTGTTTTCTTCCCATTTTTTTGACTGGATTGTTTGTTTTTTGGGTGTTGATTTTGAGAAGGTCTTCATAGAATGTGGATACCAGCCTTTTATCTGGTATGTCATTTGCAAATATATTTTCCCATACTGTTGGTGGTCTTTAGTTTTGTTGATTGTTTCCTTTTCTCCGCAGAAGATTTTTATCTTGATGATGCCTCAATAGTTCATTTTTGCTTTTGTTTCTCTTGTCTTTAGGGATGATTCTTGCAAGAAGTTGTTGCAGCCAACATTGAAGAGGTTACTTCTCTTCTTCTCTTCTAGGATTTTGAAGGATTCCTGTCTGACATTTAATTCATTCATCCATTTTGAGTTTATCTTTGTGTATGGTGTGAGAGAATGATCCAGTTTCATTCTTCTGCTTGTGGCTGTCCAGCTATCACAGCACCATTTATTGAAGTCTTTTTTTTTCCCTTTGGATAGTCTTTCCTGCTTTGTCAAAGATTAATTGACCCTAGAGTTCAGGGTCCATTTCTGTACAGCGTATTCTGTTCCATTGATCTGTCTATTTTTGTGCCATTAGCATGCTGTCTATGATCAAAGCTCTGTAATACAGCTTCAAGTCAGGAATTTTGATACCACCAGCTTTGGTTTTCTTTTCCGACATTCCCTGGTGAATTAGGATCTTTTTGTTTCCATACAAATTCTAAGACTATTTGTTCTAGCTCTGTGAAAAATGTCCACAGTATTTTGATAGAGATTGAATTAAATTTTTAGATTGCTGTGAGCAGGAAAGACATTTTAATAATGTTTATTCTTCTGATCCATAAACATGAAATGCTTTTCCATTTCTTTGTGTCTGCCTCAATTGTTGTAAATGTTGTGTACTTTCCAGAATACAGATTGTTTACCTCGTTGGTTAGGTTTACTCCTAGTTATGTTATGGTTTTTGGTGCATTTATAAATAGGATCAATTCCTTAACTTATCTTTCTTCAGTAACATTGGTATTGTATAACAATGCAACTGATTTCTGTGCATTGATTTTACTTCCTGCCATATTGCTTGATTGCTATATGAGTTCTAGCAATTTTGAGGTAGTCTTTTGGGTGTTCCACATAAAGTGTCATGTCATCTTTGAAGAGCTAGAGTTTAACTTTTTCTTTGTCAATTTGATTTTTCTTTTAATTTCTTTTCGTTTTATGATGGATGAGGTTAGGACTGATAGTTTTATCTTGAAGAATAGTGCTGAGGGTGGACATCACTGTCGTGTTCCTGACCTTAAGGGAAAAGCTCTCAGTTTTTCCCCATTGAGAATGATCTTCACCGTGGACTCTTTATAGATTTTTTTAATGATATTGAAGAATATTCCCTCTATCCCTATATTTTGAAGCGTTTTAATGAGAAAGGATATTTTATTTTGTCAAATTCCTTTTCTTCAAAAGATGGAGATGATCATACGTTCTTGGGTTTCTTTTACTAATATGTTCTATCATGTTGATTCATTTGTGGATTTTGAATAAGCCTTGAATCCCAAGAATAAATCCCACCTGGTCATCGTGAATAATCCTTTTAATGTACTGTTGGATCCTCTTAGCTAGTGTCTTGGTGAGTATTTTGGCATCCATGTTCATCAGGGATACTGGCCTGTAAATTTCCTTTTCAGTGGGGTCTTTGGTTAAGGAATCAAGGTAATGCTGGCTTCAAAGAAAGAGTTTGGAAGTTTTCCTTCCACTTGTATTTTTTTGAAACAGCTTCAGTAGAATAGGTATAATTTCATTTTTAAATGTTTGGTAGAATTTCTCTGGGAAGCAAGCTGGCCCTAGATTCTTGTTTTTTGGGGGGAGATTTTGATTACTGCTTCAACTTCCTTGCTTGGCATGGGCATGTTCAGATTTATATTTCTTACTGTGTCGGTCTTGGCTGTTTATAAATTTCCAGGAATAAATTCATTTCTTCCAGATTGCTTTATTTGTTGACACATACTTATTCATAATAAGTTCTATAACTTTTCTATATTTCCTTGGTATTGTTCATGACCTCTCCCTTTTCATTCATATTTTATCAATTTTGGTTGCTTCTCTTTTAATTTGGATAAGTCTCACCAGAGGTCTTTTGGTCTTACTAATTCATTCAAGGACCCAGCTTCTAGTGTTGTTGATCTGTTCTGCTGTTCTGGTTTCTATTTCTTTGATCATTGCTCTAGTATTTATTACTTGTCTTCTCCTAATTTATATAGGCTTTATTTCATGTTCTTTTCCCAGGTGATTTAGGCTTAAGGTTAAGTTGTGCATTTAGGTATTTTTCTAATTTTTTGAGAGAGGCTTGGATGGCAGGTTTTCACCCTTAAGACTGCATTTAGGGGTAACCCATAGGTTTAGAACTGATGTGTTTTCGTATTCATTGGCTTGCATGAATAGGTTAAGTTCTTCTTTAATTTCCTGGTTGACCCATTCATTCTTTGTAGGATGCTCTTCAAACCCCAAGTGTTTGTGTTCCTTTCAAATTTTTCCTTATGGTTGCATTCCAGGTTCAAAGTAATGTGGCCTGAAAATGTGCAAGGAATAATATCAATCTTTTGGTATGGGTAGAAACCTGATTTGTAACCCACTATGTGCTCTATTCTGGATAAAACCCCATGTGTGCTCAAGAAGAATGAGTATTGTGTTGACTAAGGATGGAATGTTCTTTATATATACATTCAAAGTCCATCTGGTCCAGTGTATCATACAAAGTCGTTGTTTCTTTGTTGATATTCTGCTTAGATCCTCTGTCCATTGTCGCAAATGGGTAATTAAAGTCCCCTACTATTAGTGTATTATTATCAATATGTTTCTTTACTTTGATTTTTAGTTGGTATATATAATTAGCTGCTTCCACATTGGGGACACAGATATTTACAACTGTTAGATCTTCTTGTAGGATAGACCCTGTAAGTATGATATAGTGCCTCCCCCATCTCCTACTATCGTATTTGGTTTAAAATCTAATTTGTCTCATATGAGGATTTCTACCACTGCTTTCTTTTGAGGGCCATTAGTGTGGTAAATAGTTCTCAACTCTCTCACCTGGAAGTGTCTTTAGGTATAAAATGAGTCTCCTGTAGATAGCATATGGATGGCCCTTGCTTTTTGTCCAATCTGACAAAATCTATTTCTTTTTATTGGAACACTCATCCTATTTATATTCAGAGTAATCATCAAAAGATATTAATTTAGTGCCAATATATTGATGATATAGTTCCTGTTTCTGTAGATTATGTATTATTTTCTGGTCTATGTTACTCTTAAGGTCTCTTTTAATTTACAATATCCCCCTTAATATTCCTTGCAGGACTGGCTTTGTAGTCACATAGTCTTTCATTTTCTGTCTGTCCTGGAAGCTCTTTATCTCACTTTCCCTTCTGAATGACAGCTTTGAGGGAAATACTAAGTGTTCTTCTCTTTTAATACCTTGAATATATCTTGCCAGCCCTTTCTGGCCTTCCATGTTCCTTTGGATAGGTCTCTTGTTATTCTGATGTTCCTCTCTCCTCATGTGAGGAACATCCTCTCCCTAGCTTCTCTCAGGATAGCTTCTTTGGCTCTAAGATTTGCAAGGTTCAATATTATATTTTGAGATGTTGATGTATTTTTATTGATTTGTGGAACTGGCTTCTCTGCCTCTTGGAAATGGAGGCTTGTTTCTCTCCCCAGAATAGAGGATGTTCTTAGCCATGATTTGCTCAAATACACCTTCTAATCCTCTCTCTCCTTCCACACCCACTGGGATTCCAATAATAAGAACATTCACTTGTTTCAAGGCAACATTAAGTACTTCTCTAAGTACTTCTTCTTGAGCTATTAGTTGCCTTTTCTCTTTTCCTAAACTTGTTTAATTTCCATAAGCTTGCCCTCTAGGTACATATTATCTCTTCTGCCTCATTGGCTCCAGCTGTTAGATCATTCAATTTGGACTGCATCTGATTCATAGCAGTTTTACATTCAGCCTGATTAGATCTCATTTCCGCCATCAGGGATTCAGTATTGTAATGTATGCTTTCTTCAAATCTAGCTATTAGCTATTTTTCCTATCCTGTATGCCATATCTGACATCCTACTTATATCTATATTGATTAGCTCTGTTAGAGAACATTACCTCTGGTTCTCTTCTTTGTTGTGAGTTCCTCTTAGTCACTCTGCCTAGTGAAAGATGGGTAAGTGAATGAACAGAGTCAAAAATATCAACCATGACCCAAGTAGAATGCGCCCTAGAGAAAATCCAAAGTGGTCAGAAGCCACCACAGAAAACACACAAAGCCAAGATACAATAAATTTTATTTTATATGGGGTAGGGACTATAATATCACTGGGTGAACAAACAAGGGTGGTCTTTTTGTTCCTGATTGAATTCTGTTCTGTTGTTAGAAGCCACCACATCCCAAAATTGCAAAGAAATCAAAATTTATACTTATATAAAAATCAAATTGAATAGAGAGAAAAAAGAACTAGAATTAAGCATATATCTTTAAAAGGTAGATTTGAAAGATAGAATTTAAAAATGACTTAAAAGCAAAAGCTGGTAAAATAAGATTCTATTAAATGGGCAAAAGGTAAGGAAAAAAAAAGAAAAATTAGAATAAAGTATAAACAAGTAGTAAGGGAATACCTGAACCTCTTTTCCCCTGTCTCTGGAGTTTTACAGTTTTGTGGGATCCTTAAGCTTGTCATTAACTTGTTCTCCCAGACTGTCTTCTGGGAGAGGGGTCTTTTGTGCTGCTTTTCAAGTATCTTTGCCTGGGGAGAGCTGTCCCACCCTTTGTCAGGAGGATGGGCTTAATGTAAGCTGGCCCTCTATGTAGGCTTTTGTTCCTGGTGGCTTTCCGTGCTTCTTCAGAGGGTCAGAGCAAAAATGGCTGTGACTTGATCTCTGGCCTTGAGCCACAAGATCATAGACCCATCTTCAATAAACTCTCTGAGTCAAACTATCTCCACTTCTGTGTGTACCAACCTTCACAAACTCCTATGGGTTGCACTCATTGCTGTTCTCCTGGGGGGAATTCCTGGGACCTGTGCGAATCTCTGCATTTTGTGACTTTGGGAGTGTGAGCTGTTGTGGGCTCATGCGCACTCTCTGCTTCACTACTTTCAGGTCAAGGTTGGGTACAAACCCACTGTAAAAGGCAATAAGTAACAAAGCCAAAGAAGAAACAAAAACAAGGAGGTAGACTTAAAATTAACCACATAAAGCAATTACATTAGGTGTATATGTGCCAAATATTTTAATTAAAAGGTATTGTAATATTGCATAAAATGCAAAATGTTAACATATGTTGAATATAAAAGCACACTTAAGTATAAAGAAACAAGATAAAATTTTTAAAAATGACAAAAGATATAGCTTTCTACTACAAATTAAATAATTCTGACTTCTGGTTTCTGATTCCACAGGTAAGTAGCTTGGAAGTCATAAATCCATCCTATCAAGTAAATAGGTAAACACACTGAAAAATTAACAACTCCATCTTGGATATTAAAAAAGAGATACAACACAGCATGAAGCCTTGCACCAAGACTGAAGAGACAGACACATATTGGGAGTCATAGCTTAACTAATCAGAGATCTATAAGAGGAAACTCCTATGGGAATCAGTGCTGGACTAGGAGAATCTGGTCTGTAATCAATTAGATTCCAGGAACCCTATGTAAAAAATAGTTTGAGATTTAAAAACACCAGGAGTCTCCTGTCACATGTGAGGCCTCCAAACTTTTGTGAGTTTTACCTCAAGGAACTTGACCAATCCTTTCACTCTTCAGACAAAAATAGAGGAAAAGGAAAGATTTTAATATATGACAGATTTCTGTTGTTCTTAACATAGCCTTCCCTCAGAAGAAACCAGTTAACCTAAAATAAACTACTGAGGTCTTATCAGAGTATAACACACTAGGGGAATGGAAATAACAAATAGCAGTCATCTCTAGTTGGAAAAGAGAAATCTCCAACTACAGCCCAGTCTAGGCATCAATGTGGGAAACAGGAAATAGTCAAATCCAGCCCATTACAGGCATTTTTAAAAACCCATTAGGTTAGAAAGATAAAGGAAAAAGAAGAGAAACACTTGTTATGCTCAGGGACCAGAGACATAGATGCTCCAAAAGACTGAGATTTAGTCATAGCACTATAAAATGCATTCCTTCCGCCAACACCTTATCACCATATTCTTATTTATTTATTTTTAACGATTTTTATGTATGTATTTATTTGACAGAGAGAGAGAGATTATAAGTAGGCAGAGTGGCAGGCAGAGAGAGAGAGGGGGAACCAAGCTCCCTGCTGAGCAGAGAGCCCAGTGTGGGACTCAATTCCAGGACCACGGGATCATGACCTGAACCAGAGGCTGAGGCTTTAACCTACTGAACCACCCATGCATTCCAATCACCACATTTTTAAATACCTATGTACATCAATTTCTTTTTACACAAGATAGTACCTCCAGCTATAAAGAAAAAAAAGATATTAAAAAAATGAAGACATAGAATAATCACCAGACCCAGACATCCAAGGATGTTGGACTTATTAGATAATGTAATTCAATATGATTATAATTAGTAGTCAATGAGATGTAATGTATGAAGTAGATCAAATGAAAAAAAGTGAGTTATGTAACCAGACAGATGTAAATTCTAAGAAAAAAAAATAAAAACAAAAGTTACAAAAACACTTTAACAGGAAAAATATATATTTTTTAATGGTCTTATTAGCAGACTTGAACTATCTGAGAAAATAATATCTAATCTAGATAATATACGATAGGAATTGTCAAAAATGAAAAACAAACAAGACAGACTTTGAAAACAGAACAGAAAATCCAAGGACTGTGTGGCAGCTACAAAAAAATTGAACATTAACATAATGGGAATGTGAGACTATGAGAAAGAGAAAAGAGATACAATAAATACTTAAAAAAACAGGAGAGAGAATTTTCTAAATTAATGTTTTCAAGTCAGAGGTACAAGAACCTCAGAAGATAGCAGTAGAATAAATACTGAAATAATTACATTTAGGGACATCATTTTCCAACTGCAGACATTCAAGCATAAGAAAGGATCTTTGAAAACAATCAGACAAAAACAAATTAAACACACCTTAAGGTATTACATTTGACTTTTCTCAAGAACACTGTAAACAAAAGAAAGTAGAATTAAATAAGTATTGAAATTTTAAAAAACGGACTTAGAATTTTATACACTATAAATTATTCTTTTGTATGTTTCAGATTTTTATTTAAATTCTAGTTAGTTAAAATAAGGTGTAAGATTAGTTTCTGGGGTAGAATTTGATTTTATAACTTGCATGTAAAACTCAGTGCTCACTTAAACAAGTGAATTCTTTAATCCCCTGTGCCCACCCTTCAAGCAACCCTCTTTTTTTGTTTGTGTTCTTTCCCCTTATATTAATCTGTTTTGCTCTTAATTTTCATATATGGTATTTTCTTTCTCTGTGTGACTTACTTCACTTGGCATAATACACTGGAGCTCCATCCACACCTTCACAAATGACTAAAAAAAAAAGCCACCCTTTTTGGTGGCTGAGTAATATCCCATTGTATGTATATGTGACATCTTTATCAATTCATCAATCGTTGGGGATTTAGACTCTTTCCACAATTTGACTATAGTTGATAATGCTGCTAAAAACACCTGGTTGTATGTGTCCCTTCAATATATATATATATATATTGAAGGGACAATATATATATATGTATATATATATATATATATTGAAGGGACAATATATATATATGTATATATATATGTATATATATATATTTTATGTATATATATATGTATGTATATATATATGTATGTATATATATGTATGTATGTATATATATATGTATATATATATATTTTAAATATTCTGGGTAAATATCTAGTGGTGCAATTGTTGGGTCATAAATAGAATACTTCCATTTTTTAAATTTTTTATTTGTTTTTTAAATTTCTTTCACTTCCATAGTTCCATTTCTTAAGTCTCTGAGGAAATTCTGTACTGTTTCTCATAGTGGCAGCACCACTATGCATTCCTCTCCCTCCACATCATTGTCAACATCTGTTTTTTCCTGTTGTTTTTAGCCATTTTGACAGGTATGAGATGATATCTCAATGCAGTTTTGATTTGCATTTCACTGATGATGAGTGATGTTGAACATCTTTCCATGTGTCTTTTATGCATCTCTATCTCTTCTTTGGAAAAATGTCTATTCATGTCTTCTGCCCATTAACAGAAGTAAAATATTGAGTAAAGTTACAGGACACAAAATCAACATAAAGAAATCTTTTTCATTTTTATACAATAATTAAGTGGTAGAAAGAAAAATCAGAGAATCAATCTGCTTTAAAATTGCATCCAAAGCATAGATGTCCTTCAATAGATGAATGGATAAAGATGTGGTTCAAATATACAATGCAATAATACTCAGCCAACAGAAAGTATGAATATTTACCTTTAGCATTGACATGGATGAAATGGAGTGTATTATGCTAAGTTAAATTAGTCAAGCAGAGAAAGACAGTTATCATATGGTTTCATTCATATGTGGAACATAAGGAATAACATTAAGGACCATAGGAGAAAAGGTAAAACTGAATGGGAGGAAATCAGAGAGGGAGACAAACCATGAGAGACTCTGGACTCCAGGAAACAAACTGAGGATTACAGAAGGGAAGAGCATAGGTTATGGGATAGCTGGGTGATGTATATTAAGGAGGGCACATGTTGTGATGAGCACTGGGTATTATACACAACTAGGGAATCATTGAACACTACATCAGAAACATGATGTTCTATATGTTGGCTAACTAAGCATAAGAAAGAGAGAAAGAAAAAAGGAAAGAAAGAAAGAAAGAAAGTAAGAAAAGGAAATGTTTAAGGATCCCTGAAATAATCTTAACCCTAAAGAGATTTCACTGGACTCAAGTCATTTTGCAGTATGGGATTCATAATATGGCCCCATTAATCCAGCTTAGGAATCCTTAGGAGCCGTAAGTACATGCATCAGCTATTGGAGAACTTTCTCCACAAATTTCACTTGCTTGAAAATATCTCACTGTGATAAGCACATAAAAATTATAATTAAGGGACTCCTGGGTGGCTCAGTTGGTTAAGCCACTGCTTTTGGCTCAGGTCATGATCCCAGAGTCCTGGGATCAAATCCTGCATTGGGTCCTTGCTCAGCAGGGAGCCTGCTTCTCTCTCTGCCTCTGTCTGCCACTCTTCCTGCTTGCATGTGCTCTATCTCTCTCTCTCTCTGACAAATAAATAATTAAAATATTTTTTAAAATTATAATTAAAAATATTACACCCCAAACTGTAAGATACCTAGGAATAAACCTCACCCAAAGGTAAAATATCTGTAATCTGATAACTGTAAAACACTTACAAAATAAATAGAAAGTGACAGAAATAATTGGGAAAATATTCCCTATTCATGGATTAGAAGAAAAATATTATTTAATCTATTCTACACAAAGCAAAATACACATTTAATGTAATGACTATCAAAATATCACCAGCATTTTTCACAGAAGCAGAACAAACAATATGAAAATTTGTATGGCACAGCAAAAGACTCCAAATAGTCAAATCAATCTTGAAATAGCAAAGCTGGAAGCATCACTATTCCAGACATCACTTTATATTACAATGCTGTAGTGACCAAAACAGTATGGTACTGGCACAGAAACAGACACACAGAACTATGAAACAGAGCAGAGTGCCCGGAAATGGACCATCAACTCTATGGCCAACTAATCTTTGACAAAGCAGGAAAGACTATCCAATGTAAACAAAACCAAACAAATAAACAAAAAACAGTCTCTTCAATAAATGTTGCTGGGTAAATTGGACAGCGACATGCAGAAGAATGAAACTGGAAAATTCACTTACACCAAACACAAATATAAATTAGAAATGGATGAAAAAACCACAATGTGAGACAGCAATCCAACAAAATTCTAGAGGAGAACACAGGCAGTATCCTCTTCAAACTTGAACAAAGCAATTTCTTGCAAGATATGTCTCTAAAGGCAAGGGAAACAAAAGCAATATGAACTATTGGAGTTTCATCAAGATAAAAAGCTTCTGTACACAAAGGAAACAATGAATAGAACTAAAAAGCAACCCACAGAATGGAAGAAGATATTTGAAAATGATATATCAGATAAAGAGCTGGTATCCAAGATCTATAATGAACTTCTCAAATTCAACACTCAATAGACAAATAATCCATTCAAAAAATGGCCAAAAGACATGAAGAGATTTTTCTCCAAAGAAGACATACAAATGGCCAATAAACACATGAAAAAATACTCCATATCATTTGACCTCAGGGAAATACAACTCAAAACCACAATGAGACACCAACTTGCACCAGTTGGAATGACAAAAATTAACAAGTCAGGGAACAAAAAATGTTGGTGAGGATGTGGAGAAAGGAGAACACTCTTATGCTGTTGGTGGGAATGCAAGCTGGTACAACTACTCTGGAAAATATTACGAAGGTCACTCAGGATGTTAAAAATAGAACTACCCTAAGACCAAGAAATTGCATTACTGGGTATTTACCCCAAAGATACAGATGTAGTTAAAAGAAGGGGCATATGCACCCCAGTGTTCATAGCAACAATCTCCACAATATCCAAACTGTGGAAGGAGCCAAGATTTCCTTCAGTGCGTGAATGGATAAAGAATATGTGGTCCATTTATACAATGAAATATTACACAGCCATAGAAACGATGAATATCTAACATTTACATCAACATGGATGAAGCTGGAGGGGATAGTGAAAATGAAAGAAGTCAATCAGAAAAACAATTGTCATATGGTTTCACTCATATGTGGAGCATAATGGATAGTGCAGAGGACAATAGGGGTGGGGCCAGAAACTGGATGGTAAGAAATCAGATAGTGATACAAACTATATTAAACTCTTGACTCCAGGAAATAAAGTAAGCATTTTGAAACAGAGGTGGTTGGAGGGATGGGGAAACTAGATGTTGGGCATTAGAGAGGGCACGTGATGTGATGAGCACTGAGTGTTATATTGAAACAATGAATTACTGAACACTATATCAAAAACTAATGATGTATTATAACATGGCTAACTGAATTTAAATTTAAAAAGTGAGAAAAAACAGTGGAGAACAGACCTAAATGTGAGACAAGAAATCATCAAAATCCTGGAGAAAAAAACAGTCAGTAACCTCTTAGATATCAACTCTAGCAAATCCTAACTAGATAGGTCTCCTTATGGAAAACAATAAAAGAAAAAATAAATTATTTGAATCTCATCAAAATGAAAATATTCTGAACAGCAAAAGGAATAATCAATAAAACTAGAAGGCAGCCTTTAGGATGGGAGAAGATATTTGCAGATGACATGTCTGAGAAAGCATTAATAACTTAAGTATGTAAAGAAACTATCAATATCAATGTCCCCAAAACAAACAGTGCAGTTAAAAATGGGCAGAAGACATGAATAGACTTTTTTCCAAAGAAGACCTAGAGATGGAAAAGTTGCTCAGTATCACTGATTATCAGGGAAATACAAATCAAAAATGCAATGAAATATCACTTCTCTCTTGACATAATAGGTATAGTAACAACACAGGAAATAACTTGTGTTGGAAAGCATGTGGGGAAAAGAGAATCCTCTTAACTGTTAGTGGTAGTGCAAACTGTGAATGCACTTTGAAAAGCGATATGGAAGTTCCTCAAAAAATTAACAATTGAACTACTCTGTGATCCATCAATTACACTACTATGTATTTACCCAAAGATACAAAAATACTGATACAAAGGAATACATGCATCCTGGTATTTATATGAGCACTATTAACTAGAGCTAAACTATGGCAAGAGTCCATGTGTCAATCAACTGATGAATGGATAAGGAAGATATGGTGTGTGTATATACATTGGAATGCAATGGAATATTACTCAGACATAAAAATAATGAAATCTTGCCATTTGGAACATCCTGGATGAAGCTAGAAAGCATTATGCTAAACAAAATCAGTCCATCAGGAAAAGACAAATACCATATGATTTCACTCATGTGTGGAAATAAAGAAAGAAAACAAATGACTATGGGGGAGAAAAGAGAAGCAAACCAAGAAAGAGACTTTTAACTACAGAAAACAAAATGATGATTACCAGAGGGAAGGTGGGCTGGGGGTGGGTTTAATAGGTGATGTATATTAAGGAAGACAGTTGTTGCGTTGAGCACCAGGTGTTGTATGTAAGTGAGAAATCACTAAATTCTCTACCTGAAACTAATGTTACACTGTATGTTAACTAACTGGACTGTAAATTCAAATTTGGATGAAAGAAAAATAAAATAAAATGAGAAAATACATTGATTAAATTTTTATAAAATAACAAGACAAGACAAAACTATTGTGACTACATCAAAATAAAAACTTTTGCACAGTGAAGGAAACAACCAACAAAATTAAAAGGCAACTTCTGGAATGTGAGAAGATATTTACAAATGATGTGATGAAAGGTTAATGTCAAAAAATTTATAAAGAACACTGGGGTGCCTGGCTGGCTCATTGGGTTAAGCCTCTGCCTTCGACTCAGGTCATGATCTCAGGGTCCTGGGATCAAGCCCTGCGTTGGGCTCTCTGCTTGGCAGGGAGCCTGCTTCCCTTCCTCTCTCTCTGCCTGCCTCTCTGCCTACTTGTGATCTCTGTCAAATAAATAAATAAAATCTTTAAAAATAAATAAATAAAAAAATAAAAATGGGCAAAAGACATGAATAGACATTTGTCAACAGAAAACATCAAGATAGCCAACAGATATATGAAAGGATGTTCAACATCACTCATCCACAAGGAAATGCAAATTAAAACTACAATGTTTTCATTTAGCAAACTGGAGACTTTTATGCTAAGCAAAATAAGTCAGCCAGAGAAAGACAAATGGCCTATGATTTCACACTTATGAGAAATTTAAGAAAAAAGAAGAGAAAGAGAAACAAACCAAGAGAAGATTCGTAATGATTGAAAATAAACTGATGGCTACTAGAGGGGAGATTGGTGGAGTTGATGGGTGAAATAGCTAATGGGAATTAAGAATGCATTTGTAAAGAACACCAGGTGATGTATGGACTTTTTGAATCATGATATTGTACACCTGAAATAATGTAACACTGTATATTCGCTAACTGAAATTAAAATAAAAATTTAAAAAATAGAAACAGATTTACAGTAACTGAAAAATAGTTCTGCACAATATTAAGACAAACATTGAGATTCATGTTAAAATTTATATTTTAATTTATTTTTATCTTGAATTACATTAAACAACAAATCTATTAAATATATATTTTTGGGAAATAATTCTCAGAAATAATTTCTGAGAAATCAGAAAGTAATGGGAAATGTCTTTATGTATTAGTACTTTAAATGTCACTTGCTTTAACTATTTTTAGAACAAGTGACTCTATCCTTTCATTTTGCCATGGGCTCTAAGAATGTATAACAAACCTTGCTCTTAATCACCTTTATGTGACCAAACATTGACACTACAGTCCCTGAATCCCTATATTGATAATAAAAAATAATAATAAATAAAGAAAGATAACCTCATTAAAAAAATGAGTGACAGATTTATATATTTCTGACTATTGTAGCAGGGATTCAAAGCACTTTCCATGGAACATATATAGTAGTTTTCATTAAAGTTCTGTGAGGGAGTGTATCAGAATCGCCTGGTTGCTAAACCCCAATCAGTGTGACATTATGTCATAAGTATGTTTTTGCTCAGGTTATATGTCCATGGTGATTTGGAATGGGTTATAGGTCTCATCATTCTGGTCCACCAGTGACCAATACTGTTAAGGGTCACCTCCTGGGATATTGTTATTCATCACAGTCCTTGAGTCAAACAGACTTGGGCTTAAAAGTTTCTCCTGTAAGTTTTCAGTCAGGTTATGTAATTCCTCTCAGTCTCTGCAAGCCAGTTTTCTATAAAATTGAGCCATGTTGCTTACTTTTTTTTTTAATTATTGGAAATACACACCATGGATAAGATTATGAAATACCATGTCTGAAATGCAACAACAAAGAATATTATTCATTCAGGTGATAATTTATAAAAGGAATATTCATAAAATTAAGTCTATAACATCATGTAATAGTTTTTGATCCATTCAGTATTGTGATATATTATATATGATTTTTTTTCCATTTTATTTATTTTTTCAGCGTAACAGTATTCATTCTTTTTGCACAACACCCAGTGCTCCATGCAAAACGTGCCCTCCCCATTACCCACCACCTGTTCCCCCAACCTCCCACCCTTGACCCTTCAAAAACCCTCAGGTTGCCCCAACCTCCCACCCCTGACCCTTCCATGGCACTACCCAGTATAATACTAATTCCTTAATACACCAGACCCAGAACATATTCCCGATTTCAGAATCCACTACCCCTAATACATACATGCAATGAGGAGTGTGTGGGTTAAGTCTCTGATTCTTTGGAGTAAAGGGTAAAGTACCTAGGGTAGTCTGGGTTTACTACTTACTAGAAAATTTAAAACATGGGTGTAAATAAGGATAAGGGAAATGTGGTTCAGTCAAGTTGTTTAAGTTACTCAGGGCTTTCTAAATGGGGCACCTCAAGGAGCAGGTTTTGTTCCTTTCATATTTCTTTAGCTAGTGGTTATATCAGAAAGTTGGCAATATGTTTATTTAACATCGATGGCTTTTAAATAGTTGTTTTGCCAATTGAAAGTTTATGTCAGGAATTTACACTACATTTCCTTACTTTGTAACATTTAAGGTCTCAAAGTTATTGTAAATATTACATGAAATAATGTGTGTAAACCCACATCATAGTGCACCACACATATTAGTGAATTAATAAGAGTTGATTTTTGTGTTTTTTCCAGCTTTCTAACATCATTTTGTTCTCTAAGTAGTACAAGGACCTCCTACAAAAGATATTCTAAAAGATGTTTAAAATAATTTTAAGCTGAAGGAGGGGCAAGATGGCAGAGAAGTAGGAGACCCTGTGTCAACCAGTGAGCTCATTATCTAGCAGAATACTCTGAACACCCATGTAATCAGCCTGAGATGTAAGATTATACACTTCTGGATCTCTATGGGACAGAAAATATCAGTGGAGAGGTAAAGCAGAGTGGGAAACCTCAGATTGATACTGGAGAATAAACAGAAGGGGAAGGGAACCATCAGAAGCAACCCATTGGAAATATCCCAATACAAAAGTGCCCTGTGATTGGGGACCAGCATTAACTTGGAACCTGGTTAAAAGCACTTAAAAAGAGCAAAAGATCTTAAGAGGCAACTGATGGAATCAGGCAGTCATGGGAAAGAGTCTAAGCCCATGGTCCCAGGACAGTCACCACTGACACCCATGCCAGACCACCCATGCCAGGAATAATCTGGCAGTGTCTCCAGTCAATGGTCCCTGGGCCCGTGCCTTTACACTACTTGCACCACCACTCAGGCTGGGGGCACTCCCACCCACACCTGAAAGATTCCAGTTTGGGTACCAGGTGGTGGTCTCTAGGACCACATCCATCTGAGACCTGTGCAGTAATGGGGTCTGAGTGTACCCAGCCTACACCTAAGGGAACCTCGTGCAGACACCAGTCGGGATCACTCGGCCTGCAGCCTTTTGGATCCTGTGTGGCCGCTGGGTGTCAGTGCACCTGGCATGGGTCTGGACTCCAGACAGAAGTCCCAGCAATGGCAGTCACCAGAATCAGGGTCCCTGGACCAATATCATTCAAGGTTTTAGTGACACAGGGGCGCAGAGACAAGTGGGGACCTCAGGCAACCACTGAGACAGTGGCTGGGAGTATGCATTGCCTGTGGGAGGTTGTGGTGTTCAGTGGAGTTTGCAAAGGGGAGTCTGTGTGTTCTGGACCAAGCAGAGGGGAGCCACTGAGGCTTCTGTCTGAGGCAGATCTATGGGTGCAGACAGTTTACTTTCCACTGAACCTCAGGAAAAAAAAAAAAACACAAAAAGCCACCAAAGAACAAAAACTTGCAGAAAACAAAAGCCTGAAAAACTGGTTTCCACACAGCCATGCCCCTTGATAGGGACAGGATGAATCAGCCCAAGCAAGACTGACTGAAAAAACTATGTGGCAGGTACTTCCTCCAGAAGACAAGCTAAAAGAACAAGAGGACAACCACCACAAGATCCTCACAAATCTGTAAAATCACAACATCCGGGGAATACAATACATTGAGCTCCTGGTATTGCCCTGAAACCTGTTTATTTCATATATAGAACTTTTTTTAAGTCATTCTCAATATTCTCATTCTTTTAATTTCTTCAAACTACTTCAACTAGAGATTTAATAGAACATATTCCTGATAATTTTTAACTAGAATTTTTTTTCATACATATACCTGTGTTTCGTTTTTTCTTTTCTTTTTCATTTAAATATACATATAGATATAAACTTCACAGTAATCCTATTTCCCTATTCAACACTACCCCTATACATAAACCAGTTTTAATTTCCTTATATCTCTGGAAAGTTTAGTCCTTTAAAAAAGATAACAAGATACAACCAGGAAGAGCTGAAATGACCTTCACTCACATGGAGGGTTTATAACCACCCTCCCATCTTGTTCTTCTGTCAGTGTTTCTGTGTATTTGTTTTTATTCTGGTACTATATAAATATTATTCTTGGAGTTCATTTCTGCTGAGTTTTTCTTTTTTTCTTGTCTTTTACTTTTGTCAGTCTGTTTGTTCATTTTTGTTTATATAACTTATAGATCTTACTTTGGATGCTCATTTTGGCTGGGTTTTCTATATTTTTTTTTCCTTTTCTCTCTCTCTTTTCTTGTTCTTTCTTTTTGGAGGTGACTTCCAATATCTCCAAAATTTTCCAGGGCACTCCTTACCTGGATCATGGTTGATATATTCAGCTATACATTCCCTCAACTACGTCTCACAAAAATGACTAAGAGGAGGAACCCCCATAGAGTTAAAATTCAGAGACCATGGCCAATGCCACAGAACTACCAGATATGGATATAAACACTATGTCAGAAAGGGAATTTGGGATAACAATTATCCAGGCAATGGCTAGGCTGGAGAAGGCCCTTAGTGACAACATAGAAACTCTAAAGAGGGAAGTGAGAGCTGATCTTGCAGAAGTGAAAAATGCTATCAATCTGATCCAATCTCATCTAAATACTCTAAAAGCCAGGGTACCTGAGGCAGAAGATAAAATTAGTGATCTAGAAGTCAAAGAATGATAGAGAAGGAGGATCAGGAGGGGGCCTGGACCAAACGCTTAGAAGCCATGAAAAAAGAATTAGGGAAATACATGATGCCATGATTACATCATGCCATGTCAATAATTCCTACATCAGAATTGCTGGGATTCCTGAGGGGTGGAGAAAGAGATAAGACTAGAAGATATAGTTGAACAAATTCTGGATGAAAAATTCCCCAATCTGAGTATTGGAGCAAGGGTTCACGTCCTAGTTGCAAAAAGGACAATGAGGATCAATGAGTCTAGAAACACCTTGAGACACTTAATTGTGAAAATCATGAATCATAATATCATACAAGAGGTTTTCAGGGCAGCTGTAGAAAATAAATTTCTTGCTTACAGAGGAAGGACCATCAGAATAACTTCAGGCTGGTCCTTAGAAACCTAGAATGCCAGAAAGGGCTGACAAGATATAGTCAGAGCACTAAAGGAGAAGAACATGCAGCCAAGAATACTTTATCCAGCAAGGAAGACATTCAAAATGGATAGAGAGATAAAGAGCTTCCAAGATGGGCAAGAAGGTCCCTCCCCAAGAGGGACCATCAAGAAATATTAAGGGGGTTCTTCAAAAGAAGAAATAACCCAAGAGTGACATAGAACAGAAATTTACATAGGCAATCTATGGAAACAAGGACTTCACAGGCAGCATTACATCAATAAAAATGTATCTTTCAATAATCACTCATAATGTGAATGGCCTAAATGCTCCCATAAAACAGTACAAGGTTGCAGACTTGATAAAACAACAGGACCCAGCCATATGCTTTCTACGAGAGACAGGTTTTGAGCCTAAAGATACATCAAGACTGAAAGTGAAGGGATGGAGAGCCATCTTTCTTGCCAACAGGCCTCAAAAGAAAGCTGGGGTAGCAAATCCCATACCACGTAAATTAGATATCAGATATACAGCAAAAGACTGTAATTAGAGATACAGAAGGACGGTACATCATTCTTAAAGGTTCTATCCACCAAGAAGATCTAATAATTGTAAATATTTGTGCCCTATAATTGAGAGCACCCAACTACGTAACCCAAAAGTTAAAATTTAAAAAGAGTTATATTGATAAGAATACATTAATTGCAGGGAATATTGACAAGCCAATATCAGCAATAGGCAGATAATATGAAGCAGAAAATCAACAAACAAGAGCTTTCAATGACACATTGGATGAGATCATAGATATATACCGAACAGTCCATCCTAAAACAAAAGAATAATCATTCTTCTCAAGTGCACATGAAACTTTCTTCACAGTAGACCACATACTGCATCACAAATTAAGGCTCAACTAGGACCAAAAGACAATATATTCCCTCATATTCTCACACCACAGTGCTTTGAAATTGTAACTCAACCACAAGAAAAATGTTCGGAAGAAATTCAAACTCTTGGAAGCTAAAGACCATTATGCTCAAGAATGTTTGGATCAACCAGGAAGTCAAGGAAGAATTTAAGCAATTCATGGAACTTAATGAGAATGAAGACACATTAGTTCAAAACCTATGGGATATGGCAAAGTTGGTCCTATGGGGGAAATACATAACCATCCAAGCTACACTCAAAAAAATTGAAAATTCCCAAATACACCAACTCTCTTTATACCTTATTGAACTGGAAAATCAACAACAAATTAAGCCAATCCCACATACACGAAGGGAAATAGTCAAGATTAAAGCAGAGATCAATGCATCAGAAATTAGAGATAAAATGAACACATCCACACAACTAGAAGGTGATTCTTTGAAAGAAACAGTAATATCAATAAGCCACTGGCCAAACTCATCCAAAAGAAAAGAGAGAGCACCCAAATTAATAAAGATATGAATGAAAGAGGAGAAATTGCTTTTAACATCCAGGAGATAGAAACAATTATCAGAAATTATTATCAACAGTTATATGTCATCAACTTAAGCAACCTAGAAGAAATGGATGCATTCCTGAAAACCTATAAACTTTTAAGACTGAATCAGGAATAAATTGACAACCTGAACAGAACAGTATCTAGTGAGGAGATTGAAGCAGTAATCAAAACCTCCCCAAAAACAAGCGCCCAGAACCTGACAGGTTCCCGGGGGAATTCCACCAAACGTTCAAAAAATAAATAATGCATATTCTCCTGAACTTGTTTCAAAATTTAGAAACCTAAGGAAAACTTCCAGACACTTTCTATGAACCCAGCATTACCCTGATTTCCAAAAAATGAAAAGACCCTACAAAAAGGAGAATTTTAGACCAATATGCCTGATGAATACAAATGCCAAGTTTCTCAACAAGATCCTAGCTAATAGGATTCAACAGAACATTAGAAAGATTAATCACCATAACCAGGTGGGATTTATCCCTGGGATGCAAGGTGGTTCAAAATTCACAAATCAATCAGTGTGATTGAACACATCAATAGAAAAGAGAGGTGAACCACATGGTCCCCTTAGATGATGCAGAAAATGCATTTGACAAAATACAGCATTGGTTCCTAATTAAAACCCTTCAAATGATACTGATAGAGGGAACATTCCTCAACTTCATAAAATCTATCTATGAAAAGCCAACAGGTAATATCATTCTCTCTGGGGAAAAGCTGACAGTGTTCCCTTTGAGATCAGGAATATGACAAGGATGACCACTCTCACCACTCTTGTTCAACATAGTACTAGAAGTCCTAGCTACAGCAATCAGACAACAAAAAGAAATAAAAGGTATTAAAATTGGCAAAGAATTCAAACTATCTCTCTTCACAGACGACCCTCAAACTACTAGAACTCATACAACAATTCAGTAATGTGGCAGCTTACAAAATTAGTGCACACAAATCAGATGCTTTTTTATACACAAATAATGAAACTATAGAAATGGAAATTAGAGAATCAATTTCCTTTACTACAGCACCAAGAACCATATGATACCTTGCAATAATCCTAACGAAAGTGGTAATGGGTCTGTACTTGAGCAACTACAGAACACTCCTGAAATAAATTGAAGAAGACACAAAAATATGGAAAAACATTTCCTGTTCATGGATCAGAAGAATAGAAATTGTTAAAAAGCCCATACTGCCAGGAGTGAGACAAGATGGCAGAGAAGTAGTGCTGTTTCGACCAGTCCACTAAAGTAAGCTGACTATCTACTAAAGAACTCTGATCACCCATGAAATCAACCTGAGATTAGAATTGTACACATTTGGATCTCTATGGGGGCAGAAGATGCCAGTGGACAGGTAAAGCAGAGAGGAAATGTTGGACTGATATTGGAAGATAAACAAAAGGGGGAGGGAGCCACCCGAAGCAACCCCTTGGAATGTAATATCCCAATACAAGAGTGCCCTGTGATTGGGGACCAGCATTAACTTGGAGTCTGGTTGATAACACTCAAAAAGAGCAAAATATCTTAATGGGAAATTGGTAGAATTGGGCGGTTAGGTGCAGGGGCTTAAGCCTACAGTCCCAGAAAGGCCACCTCTAATGCTGAGACAGAGAAAGTGCAGCAAAGAAGTCAGGCATTAGTCCCTGAGCTGCCAACATTCATGAGAGCCTCTGGGTGGCAGGGCACATGAGAGATTCTACGTGGATACCAGTCAGTGCTCTCTAGAACCACAGACTTTTGCACTCTGCACGCGTGCTGCACTATCACGGTCTGAGTTGCGCTCCACACCCTCCCCTGTGAAAGGTCCATGCAGGCACTATCCAGTGCTCTATAGGACCAGTGAGAGTCTGAACACTCACAGACTGGGCAAGTGTGAAAATCCCATTGTGCTATCTATGGTTGGGACCTCCCTGGCGGTCTGGACCTGCCCAGACAGCCACAATGGAAGCAGCTGCTGGAAGCCAGCTCTCTGGAATAGTACTTTTCGAGGCTTTGGTAACACTGGGGTACAAGCGGGAGCTCCTGAAACCCCTGAGACTGACTGGGGAAGTGCTCTGCCAGAGGCAGAGGGGGAGTTTATGTGCTATGGAGCAACCAGAGACAGACTGATATTTCTCTCTGAGATGGAGGTCTGGGTGCACTTTGCTTCCCTCTAAACCTCCAAAACCCACCAAAAGCCACCAATGGAAGGAAAAACAAAACAAACACACAAAAATCCTCCAGAGAACAAAAGCCTGACAAACGGGTTTCCTCAGAGCCTAGCACCTTGATAGGGGGCAGGAGGACTCAACTCTAATAAGACTGCCTGAGAAACCACAGGGTAGGCCCCTCCCCCAAAGAGCTAGCCATAAAACAAACAAACAACAACAAAACAACAAAAAACAATAACAAAAACCCAAGAGGACAACCACCACTACCTCATAGATACAACTTTTATTTTTAATTTGTTCACACCATTCTCTTTCTTTTCAATTTTTTAAATGATTTTAACCTATTTACCATCACAATGAGATGTTCAATACAACAAATTCCATAATAACCTTTTTTTTAGTTTATTTATTTGACAGACAGAGATTACAAGTGGGCAGAGAAGCAGGCAGAGAGAGGAGGAAGCAGGCTCCCTGCTGAGCAGAGAGCCCCATGTGGGACTCGATCCCAGGACCCTGGGATCATGACCTGAGCCAAAGGCAGGGGCTTTAACCCACTGAGCCACCTAGGTGCCCCATAATAACCTTTTCACTTGAACTTTTTTGATACATATACTGGTGTTTTTCTTTTGCTTTTCTATTTCTTTTAATATTCATATAGAGATAAGCTTCAAGGTAATCTTCTTTCCCCAGTCAATACTACCCCTGTATATAAACTAGTTTTAATCCCCCTTTATCTCAGGAAAGTTGAGTCCTTTCACAAAGATGTCAAGATACACCCAGGAAGAATCAAAATAACCTTCTTCACCCACACTGAGTATTTATAAACACCCTCCCATCTTTTTCATCTGTCAGTGTTTCTGTGTATTTGGTTTTTTTCTAGTAGTATATAAATATTATACTTGGGTTTCATTTTGGCTGGGTTCTTTTTTTCTATTTTTTTCTCTTGTCATTTACTTTTGTTGGTCTTTTTGTTTGTCTGTTTTTGTTTATATACCTTATAAATCTTACCTTTGGGGCTCATTGGGGCTGGGATTTCTCTTTTATTTTTTTCTTTCTTTCTCTCTCTCTCTATCTCTCTAGCTCATTATTTTCCTTTTTCCTTCTTTTTGGTGGGGACTCCCATATGGCTCAGAAGCATTCCAAGGTGTACCTTGCCTGCACCACAGTTGATACATTCATCTACACATCCCCTCAGCCATCTATCACTAAAATGACTAGGAGGAGAAATGCCTGATAAAGGAGAAATTGAGAGACAGTGCCCTATCAGAACTATTGGATATGGATAAAACAGTATGGCAGAAAGGGAATTCAGGCTAACAATTATCCAGGCAAATGCTAGATTGGAGAAAACCATTAATGACAAAATGGAATTGATTAGGGCAGAAGTGAAAGCCACCTGGGAAGATGTTAACAATGCTATCAATGGGTATCAATCTTATCTAAATTCTCTGCAGTTAGGTTACCTGAGGCAGAAGATAGAATGAGTGATCTAGAGGACAAAATGATAGAGATAAATTATCAGGAGGAGGTCTGGAACAAATAGCCTAGAAGCCATGAAATAGGGAAATAAATGATGCCATGAGACATTCCAATGTCAAAATTATTGTAATCCCTGAGGGGGAGGAGAAAGAAAGAAGACTAGAGGATATAGTTGAAGAAATTCTCCATGAAAATTTTCCCAATCTGATGAATGGAACCAGGGATTATGTGCTAGAGATAGAAAGGTTCCCCCAAGATCGTTGAATCTAGAACGGCCTCAGGACATCTGTTTGTGAAACTGATGAATCATACTTTTAGACAGAAGCTCTTGGAAGCAGCTATGGGGAAGAGATTCCATACTTACAGAGGAAGGCCCATCAGAATAACATCAGACTTGTCCACGGAAAACTGGCAAGTCAGAAAGCACTGGCAAGATGTATTCAGGGCACTAAATGAAAAGAACATGGAGCAAAAAATACTTTATCCAGCAAGACTGACATTCAAAATGGATAGAGAGATAAAAAGCTTCCAAGACTGGCAAGGTTTAAGAGTATGTGACCACCAAGCTCACACTAAAAGAAATATTAAGGGGGATTCTATAAAAGAAGACAGAACACAAGAGTGTCATTGAACAGAGATTCATGGAGACAATATACAAAAACAAGGACTTCACTGGAAACATGATGTCAATAAAAATGTATCTCTACAAAATCAATCTCAACACGAATGGCCTAAATGTGCCCATCAAACAGTGCAGGATTGCAGATTGGATAAAACAACAGGATCCATCCATTGTTGTCTAGAAGAGACCCATTTTGAACCTATGCACACAACCAGACTGAAACTGAAAGGATAGAGAACAATTTTTCATGCAAATGGGCCCCCAAATAAGGCTAGGGTAGTAATTCTCAGATCAGATAAAATAGATTTTATACTAAAGACTGTAGTCAAAGGTACAGAAGGACACTACATCATTCTTTAAGTGACTATCCACCAAGAAGATCTAATAATTGTAAATATTTATGCCCCCAATATAGGAGCTGCCAATTACATAAGAATACTGTTAATCAAGATAAAGAATCATATTGATATGAATATATTAAGAGTAAGAGATCTTAACATGCCTCTGTCAGTAATAGACAGATCATCCAAGCAGAAAATCAATAAAGAAACAAGAGCATTGAATGACACATTGGACCAGATGGGCCTCATAGATATATAGAGAACTTAAACCGTAAAACAACAGAATATTCATTCTTCTCGAGTGCACATGGAACTTTCTCTAGAATAGACCACATGCTGGGTCACAAGTCAGGACTCAATGGATACGAAAAGATTGAGATTATTCCCTGCATATTCACAGATCATAATGGTTTGAAACTGGAACTCACCAACAAAAAAAAAAAGTTAGGAAGGAATTCAAACACCTGGAAGCTACAGACAACTTTGCTTAAGAATGTTTGGATCAACAAGGAAATCAAAGAACTTAAACGATTCATGGAAACTAATCAGAATGAAGACACATTTGTTCCAATACCTATGGGAAACAGCAAAGGTGATCCTAATCCTAATGCATAGCCATCCAAGTCTCCATCAAGGAAAAAAAAAAAAAACCTGAAAAATACAGAATACATCAGCTGTCTTTACACCTTAAAAACTGAAGAATCAACAAAAAATTAAGCCAACCCTACAAACAAGAAGCTAAATAATCAGGATAAGAGCAGAGATCAATGAGATACAAACTAGAAATACAGTAGAACACATCAAAGAAACTAGAAGGTGTTTTTTTGAAAGAATCAATAATATCGAAAAAGATCTGGCCAAGCTAATCCAAAAGAAAAGAGAGAAAGCCCAAATTAATAAAATTATGAATGAAAAGGGAGAAATCACAACTAACACCAAGGAAATAGAAACAACCATCAGAAATTATTACCAACAAATTTATAACAATAAGTTAAGCAAACTAGATGAAATGGATGCATTCCTGGAAAACTATAAACTTCCAAAATTGAACCAGGAATAAACTGACATCCTGAATAGACCACTATCTAGAAGTGAGATTGAAGCAGTGATCAGAAACCTCCCAAAAAACAAGAGCCCAGGACCTGACAGATTCCCTGGGGAATTCTACCAAACCATCAAGGAAGAAATAACACCTATTTTCCTGAAGCTGTTTCAAAAAATTGAAGCAGAATGAAAACTTCCAGACTCTTCTTATGAAGTCAGCGTTACCCTTGTCCCCAAACCAGGCAAAGACCACTCCAAAAAGGATAATTTCAGACCAATATCCATGATGAATATGGATGCTAAAATTCTCAACAAGATTCTAGCAAATAGGATCCAACAGTAAATTAAAAGGGTGATCCACCATAACCAGGTGGGATTCATCCCTGGGTTGCAAGGATGGTTCAACATTCGCTAATCAATCAATGTAAAAAACAATTCAATAAGAGAAGAGAGAAGAACCACATGGTCTTCTCAAGTGATGCAGAAAAAACATTTGACAAAATCCAGCATCCATCCCGATTAAAATTCTTCAAAGTATAGGAAGAAAGGGAACATTCTGCCACTTCATAAAATCTATCTATGAAAATCCCACAGCAAATGTCATCCTCAATGGGAAAAAGCTCATGGTTGATATCAGGAACACGACAAGGATGACCACTCACACCACTCTTGTTCAACATAGAAGTCCTAAAAACAACAATCAGACAACAAAGAGAAATAAAAGGTATCCAAATTGGCAATAAAGGAGTCAAACTCTCTCTCTTCTCAGATGACATGATTCTTTATATGGAAAACCCCAAAGACTCCAAACTACTAGAACTTATTCAGCAATTCAGTAATGCGGCAGGATTCAAAGTCAATGTACAGAAATCAGTTGCTTTCTTATGCACTAACAATGAAAATACAGAAAGGGAAATGAAAGAATTGATTCCATTTACTATAGCACCAAGAACCATAAGATACCTGGGAATAAACCTAACCAAAGAGGTAAAAGATCTGTACTTGAGAACTACAGAACACTCTTGAAAGAAACTGAAGACACAAAAAGATGGAAGACCATTCCATGCTCATGGACTGGAAGAATAAACATTTTTAAAATGTCTATCCTGCTGAGAGTAATCTATATTTTCAATGCCATTCTGATTAAAATTCCACTGGAATTTTTCAAAGAGCTGGAACAAACAATACTAAAGTATGCATGGAATCAGAAGAGACCCGAATTGCTTAAGAAATGCTGAATAAATGCCTGAATCTAAGCTTTACTACAAAGCTATGATCACCAAGACAGCATGGTACTGGCATAAAAACAGACACATAGTCCAGTGGAACAGAGTAGAGAGCAGAGTTATGGACGCTCACCTTTATGGTCAAATAATCTTTGAGAAAGTAGGAAAAAATATACAGTGAAAAAGAGACAATCTCTTCAATTAATGGTGCTGGAAAAATTGGACAACTATGTGTCGAAGAATGTAACTCGACCTTTCTCTTACACCATATACAATGATAAACTCGAAATGGAGAAAATACCTCAACGTGAGACAGGATTCCATCAGAACCCAAGAAGAGAACATAGGCAGTAACCTTTTTGACATTGGCCCCAGCAACTGCTTTCAAGAAATGTTTCCAAAGGCAAAGGAAACAAAAGTGAAAATGAACTTTTGGGACTTCATCAAGATCAAAAGCTTCTGCACAGCAAAGGAAACAGTCAAGAAAAAAATGAGTAAACCCACGGAATGGGAGAAGATATTCACAAATGAAACTACAGACAAAGGCTTATACCCAAGATCTATAAAGAACTCCTCAAACTCAACAAGCACAAAACAGATCATCATGTCAATAAACGGGCAGAAGATATGAACAGACACTTCTGCAAAGAAGACATACAAATGGCTATCAGACACATGAAAAAAATGTTCATCATCACAAGCCATCAAGGAGATTTAAATCAAAAACACAGGAGATACCAACTTACACTAGTTAGAATGTCCAAAATTAACAAGACAGTAAACAATGTGTGTTGTAGAGGATGTGGAGAAAGGGGAACCCTCTTACAGTGTTGGTGGGAATGCAAGTTGGTGCAGCCACTTTGGAAAACAGAGTGGATGTTCCTTAAGAATTAAAAATAGAGCTTCCTTATGACCCTACAATTGCATTACTGGGTATTTACCCCAAAGATACAGATGTAGTTAAAAGAAGGACCATCTGTCCAATGTTCTTAGCAGCAATGGCCACATTCGCCAAACTGTGGAAAGAACTAAGATGCCCTTCAATGGATGAATGGATAAGGAAGATGTGGTCCATATACTCTATGGAGTATTGTGCCTCAATCAGGAAGGGAATACCCAAATTTTATGTCAACATGAACAGGACTGGAGGAAATTATATTTCTAAGGAAATCATGCTTATAATGCTTATAATGATTCAATAAGAGAGAGTCAATTATCATATGGTTTCATTCACTTGTGGAGCATAAGAAAGAATATGGAGGACATGGGAGATGGAGATGAGAAGTGAGCTGGGGGAGATGAACCATGGGAGACTATGGACTCTGAAAAACAACCCAAGAATTTTACAGGGAAGGGAATGTAGTGTTTCCTGAGCCTGGTGGTGGGTATTAAGGGAGCATGGATTGCATGTAGCACTGGGTGTGGTGCATAAACAATGAATTCTGAAACACTGAAAAGAAAAAAAATAAGAAAAAAAAGAAGAAGAAGATAAGAAAGTAGTTATAAACCCTCATTGTGGGCAAGAAAACTTATTTTGGTTCTTCATGGGTATATCTTGTTTCCTTTGTTAAAGGGCTCAACTTTCTAAAGATACAGGAAAATTAAAATTGGCTTATATATAAGGGTATTATTGAATAGGGAAAAAGGATTATCTTGAAACTTATATATATAGATATAGATATAGATATAGATATAAAAGAAAAAATAATAAATGTATATGTATGGGAAAAGTCCAACTTAAAAATTATTATTTAATATGTTGTATTAAACATCTGGTTGTAATGCTAAGTAGGTTTAAAAAAGAAAATAATAAGAATCATGTGAAATAATTTTTAAAAATTTGTAGTTTCTGAAATATATAAGTTTTGGGTATATACTGGGAGCATAAGATATGGTTTTCCCCTGATTTGGGGGTTTTACACTTTAATGGGGACCCTGTGATTATTGCCCTCTTGTTCTTGTGGCTTGTCTTCTAGGAGAGGTGCCTGGTGTATTGTTTTTCAGTCATTCCTGCTTGGGCTGCCCTGCCCCCTATCAAAGAGCTGGGCTCTGTGGAAACTGAGTTCTTGGGCTTTTGTTCTCTGGAGGTTTTTGTTCTTTGGCACCTTTTGAGGCTTTTCAGAGGGTCATAGAAAAGAAAGAATCTATATGTACCCAAACTCCACCTCAGAGAGAGGCCTCCATCTGCTCCCTTCTGGGTGGTCCAGAAAACACAGACTCCTCCTCTGCAAACTATGCTGAACATCAAAACCTCCCACAGGAATTGTGCACTCCCAGCCACCATCTCAGTGGTCGCCTGAGGTCCCTGCTTGTCTCTACATCCTCACAGAACTAAAAACATGAGTGATATTTGTCCAGGTGACCCCAATCCTGGTGGCTACATTGCTGGGACCGCTGTCTAGAGTCCACAGTCACACCGGTGCACTCAGACCTAGCCATAGCACAGGTTGCAGAAGGTTGTGGGCCCACAGAACTCTGGCAGGAACCTGAGCCAGGCTCTCAGGTACAGGCAGGGGTGCACACAGTCCCAGTGGTGCTGGAAGCAGCAGAAAGCCAAACGTTCAGGGACAACTGGAGCCCCTGCTGAGCTCTCTCAGACATGAATGGCATCAGCTGTGACTGCTCTGGGACTGTGAATTTGTGTCCATGCCTGTTGGTGCCTGATTTCTCCAACTGCCCCTTAAGACCCTTTGTTCTTTTTGAGTTCTTTTAACTAGACTCCATGTAATGCTGGTCCTCAACCACAGGGCACTCCCATATTGGGGTATTACTTTCCAATGAGTCACATTCCGTGACTCCCTCCCCCTTCTGTTTATTCTCCAGTATCAGTCTGTGCACTTCCACTCCACTGTACCTCTCCACTGATAATCTCCTGCCCCCATGATATCTAGAAGTATATAATCTTACATCTCAGGCTGATTTCATGGGTGTTCTGAGTGTTCTGGTAGATACTTAGCTCAACTCAGGGGACCAGTTGAAACAGGGTCTCCTACTTCTCCACCATCTTGCCCTTCTTTCCTCTCATGAGAAATAGACAGAGATCTCATGATATTTGGACAGAGATCTCATG
Source organism: Meles meles (assembly GCF_922984935.1). Lineage (NCBI taxonomy): Eukaryota > Metazoa > Chordata > Mammalia > Carnivora > Mustelidae > Meles > Meles meles. The sequence goes on from NC_060081.1 coordinate 7,140,791, forward strand.
AGATTTCCCTGAGATCTCATGATATTTGGAAGGAGTTCTCATGAGATTTTGGTAAAATTCTCCTGAGAAGTGCCCGAGTTCTCACAAGTTTTGTACTGAGATCTTTCAAGGTTTGGACAGACATCTCATGAGATTTGGAAGAAAATATCATGATATTTTGGTAGAAATCAGATATGATGTGCCTAAGATGTCACAAGATGTGGACATCAAACTGACCAGTAGGTGACCAAGCCTTGTTGGGGGCCACCGTCTCCTTGCCCTGGGGTCCCTCCTGGAGGCTACCTACCTCACCTTCACTGTACCACAGGCCTCTTCCTGGGACAAGTCCACTCCTGACGAGTCTGCTCCTGATGAGGCCACTGCCAACAAGGCTGTTCCCCGGAAGAGGCTGCTCCCCGGGATGAGGCCGCTGTAGATGAGGCCGATAACCGACAGTCTAGTGACAGCGCCGCTGCTCGGGTGGTGCTGCTGCTTGGGGCGAGGCCACTGCAATGAGGCCGCCCCCCGGGACGAGGCTCCCAGCAATGCCACTCCCGACAAGGCCGCTCCCGGCGGCGCCGCTACTCGGGGCAATGAGTTTCCCAGCAATGCCGCTCCTGAAAAGGCCACTCCAGGTGGCGTCACTGCTCCAGGCAGCGAGGCTCCCAGCAATGCCACTCCTGACGCTCCTGATGACGAAAAGGGCACTGTCACTCTCCACAATCCCGATACTACCACTCCTACCACTACCCTAATGCCTACCAATGGCTCCCCTAATGGATACTTTAATGGCTCCTGCTACCCCCTACTCTAACAACTCTTGCTACCCCTCCCCCCCAGCTTCAAGGACCACCCCTTATTGAGGTGGTTGAGCCCGGCCAAGACACAGGTGGCCAATGGGATTGCACCTCAACTCAGTAAATATATAAATGCCCCACTGATTGGACGTCTCCATCTAGCTGGCCTGGCCTGCCCCGAGAGATGGGGCCTCTGGAGCCACAGAGAAGGACTCTGCCTGCCCACCCGAAGGAAACTCTGCCCGTCACATTTGCACAAACCCTCCAGATTGGGAGACAACTGAAATGCCACTGAGCCCACCCCAAAGTCGTTTTCTGCCTTGGAAAAAAGGTGCATTCAGACACATGCCAGACACCTACCTCCAGGCAGACACCCAGGCCAATGGCCCTGAGTCAGAAGATGGAACCTGACATACCCCTAGGACTCAACAGAAACCTAGCTTAGGTTTGCAGCCATCTGCCACTAGAGACAAACTCCGGAATACCTACATATGGTCCAACATTTGATCCCTGAGCCACAAAACAGAACACCTCTCACCCAGAAGGAAACCTGGCTCTTGAGATCTGCATCCAACCCTCAGGGGAGGAGATACCTACATGGCACCGGAGCCCCAGCTACATTCTAAGGTCTCCCTGGACACAAGCCAGCATTTTGACCCATCAGAAAGAGGCTCCCTGTCACCACAGCACCCTGGATCTTTTGCCACAGAACCACCAGATCAAAATGGCCTTGTTCCTGGATTGGAATGGTCTGAGGAACTGGGCTTTCCAGGCATACATGCGGTGATGTCTGCTACAACGTCTTTCCATACGGGGAACCTGGGTTCCATCAAAATTGACTCCCTTGTCCCACAGAAGGAAGGCTTGCTGATCAGAGCAGCTCACAATCCCCAGCCTGGGACGACCTCCATGGCCTCATAAGGCTACCCCTCCATTCATTGGCCATTATGGACACAAACTCCAGTGTGACTGACCATATGACACATGCCCTGACTCAGGTGCTGGAGCCACGACTCATACACTGCACATTGGAAATGCCATGTGCTCGGCAGTGAACAGAACCGGCGCTTGTGCATTCAGAATTCCGTCCTCAACCTCTTGGCCATGCAGCCTTCCAGATTGTTCATTCCAGAACCCCAACACAGTCTTCTTCCTGCCCTCCAGAAAGAAGAAGGGCCCTAGGGGTCTGCCAGAATCCCTACGTGAGGATCAACTGCTTGTAACTCGAAAGCAACCGTGTCCTAGGCAGCCCTGTGCACTAATGCTCTGCCTGACACAGCTTAATCTCCAACTTCCCAACAGCTCCCCAGGTAGCGGGCCCCATATCCTGCATGTGGGACATGCCAAGGCCAGAGACTATCATCTCTACCCAACCTGGGTATTCAGGCGGCTGTGTCCAGACCATAGCTCAAATCCCAGCCTATGGGGTAACATCAAGCATCAATGAGCACTCCTCCTACCCCACAAAGGGAAATGCTTGCTGTGCGGATGGGAGTCTAACTCTCAGAGTGGGAGCTAGTTGCATGTCCCATGAGACCACGCCCACCCAGGAGGGCTGCCCTGGCCACAAAAAGGAATTGTAACCCTTAGCCTGAGCCCGCTTTTAAAACAGACCCCTCAAAATCTGGGCCAGAAGCCCGCATATCATGCCTGACATGTTCTCTAGGCTCCAATCCTCACCCTGGGTCACATTCTCTGGGCGCATGGATCCAGAAGCTGACTCTGGAATTCCAGCTATGGAGGGACCCGAGACGGAAAACCGCACTCTTCCCTTCCCCACAAAAGACCACAAACCATTGGGCGCCAGGCAGAATCCTCACAAAGGCAGAATCTCTCATGGCCACAGAATCTCTCCGTGGCCAACCCAGACACAAAACCCAGACAGAAAAACCTGTGCTCCCGCCTCCAGGTTGCCCTAATTTCTGATCCCGAGGCACTGCCATCACGGTCTGCAGAAAGGGCCTGCCATCACCTCGCCCCTCATTCTAACCCGAGTTTGTGTTTGCAGACTTTTGTCCCCAACGCCCTGGCCAGCAGGCCCTACAGGATGAGGCATCTGGAGCCTCTGTGCAGGACTCTGCCTGCCCTCCTGTAGGAAACTCTGCCTGTCACAGTTGCACAAACCCTTCAGATTGGGAGACACCTGCAAGGCATCTGAGCCCATCCAATTTCATTGGCCGCTCTGGACAGAAATGCACAGTCTGACAAATGCCAGACACCTACATCCAGGCAGACACCCAGGTCAATGGCCCTGAGTCAGAAGATGCAATCTGACATGCCCCTAGGACCTCAATGGATCCTTAACTGAGATTTGCAGGCATCTGTCCCCAGAGGCAGGTTCTGGAATACCTACATATGGTCCAACCCTTGGTACCTGAGCCACAAAACAGAACACCTCCTTTCCCTAGAAGGCCACCTGGCTCCTGGGAGCTGCATCCTGCCTTCACCGGAGGAGAATCCTACATGGTGCCTGAGCCCCGCTGCATTCTATGGTCTCCCTGGACACAAACCAGGATTTTGACCCTATAGCATGAGGCTCCCTGTCAACTCAGGCCCCGGGAACGTTCCTCAGAGCCACCAGATCGAAACTGTCTTGTTGCTGGGTTGAATGGATAAGCTGAGCTTGGCTTTCCGGAAATCTATGCGGTGAGCTCTGCTACAATGTCTTTCCATATGGGAGACCCTGGAGCCATTAAAACGGACTCCCCCTGTCCCACAGAAGGAAAGCTTGCTGTTCGGAGCAGCTCAAAAGCCCCAGCCTGGCAAAACCTCCATGGCCTCATGAGGCCACCCCTCTATTCATCTGGCATTATGGACACAAACTCCAGCATTAGTGACGATCCGACACTCGCCCTGACTCAGGTGATGGAGATCTCGAGTCAGAGGCTGTACACTGGAACTGCCATGTGCTTGGCACTGAACTGAACCGGCACTTCTGCGTTCAGACTTCCATCCTAACCCATTTGGCCTGAAAGCCCAACCGACTGGGAATTCTGGAGCCACAACGCATCGTACTGCCTGACCTTCAGAAAGAAGGAGGACCCTACGGGTCTGCCAAGAATCCCCATGTGAGTATCAAACTGCACGGCCCTAGTCGGAACCACAATATCCAGGCCGCACGGTGCACTAATGCTCTGTGTGACACAGCCTGTGCCCCTACCTGCAGTCAGCCCCCTAGGTAGTGGGCGCCATCACCTACAGTTGGGACCGGCCATGGTCCCAGGCTGTCATCTCAACCCAACCTGGGTGTTCAGGCATCTGTGCCCCAACCATAGCTCAAATCCTGCATATGGGGGAACTTCAAGCAGAAAAGAACACTCCTCCATCCCCATGGCCAGAAAAGCTTGCTGTGGGAATGGGGGTCCAAACCTCTGTGTGGGAGCCAGATTCATGACCCATGAGAGCAGGCCCACCCAGGAGTGCTGCCCTGGGCACAAACAGGCATTCTGGCCATCAGCCTGAGGCTGCTTGCAAAAAAGGCTGCTTGCTAGCTGGACCAGGAGCCCGCATATCGGGCCTGCCATGCCCCTAAGCCCAATGCTCACCCTTGGTCAGATTCTCCAGGCACCCGGACCCAGAAGCCCACTCTGGAATCCCTGTTATGGAGGGACCCCTGAGATGGAAAACATCTCTCTTCCCTTCATCCAGAGAGACAACGAAACCTTGGGAGCTGTGCAAAATCCCCTCAGAGGCAGTATCTCCCATGGACCCATGAGGCCACGCCTCCATTCCATGGCCTAGCGAGAAAAACAGCCCAGAAAGAAAAGCCTGCGCTCCCGCCTCCCTGTCACTCTAATTTAAGATTCTGAGGCTCTGTCCTCATGGTCTGCAGATTGGGCCTGCCACCACCTCGCCCCTCACCCTAACCCCAGTTTGTATTTGCAGACTTTTGTCCCTAAAGTCCTGGCCAACAGGCCCCCTCCAGGATGGGCCTCTCAGCCACAGGATAGGATTCTGCCTGCCCTCCCAAATGAAACTCAGCCAGTCACATTTCCACAAACCCTCCAGATTGGGAGAAACCTGCAAGGCCCCTGAGCCCACACAATTTCCTTGGATGCTCTGGACAGAAATGCACATTCTGACACATGCCAGACACCTACCTCCAGGCAGACACCCAAGTCAATGGTCCTGAGTCAGAAGATGGAAAATGGCATGCACCTAGGAGCCCTAGCTGAGGTTTGCAGGCATCTGTTCTAGAGGAAGGTGTTGGAGTGTAAGGGTCCATGATCAATATTACGAGACTTCACAAAGTGAAAATCAAGCAAAGCTTTATTTCATGCCAAGCACCAAAAATCAAACCGACAGTTCGGGGCCATTTCTTACGTCGACCGACGACAACGAGGACTCCGCTCCCGATGACAAAGAAGAGTGGACGACGAGGACGACAACACTGACGACACAGACTCTCCTCTCCATGACGCCACTCTGACAAGGCCACTCCCCAGATGAGGCCACTGTGGACGAGGCTACACGCTGGACAAAGTCCACACCCAATGATAAAGAGGCCGCTCTGGAGCAGGCCACTCTCCAACAAGACTGTATGCCAATGATGCGGCTCCCAGGAATGACGCCACTCTGGTGAGACTGTGCCTCGAGGCAGCGAGGCCAATCTCTATGGGGCCATGGTAAGATGGGTCATGGGCTGCGCTGCTGCTCGGGGAGGTGAGTCCTTTCATGGTGGTGCTGCTGCTGCTCGGGGCAGGGCAGCTCCCAGCAATGTCGCTCCTGATGCTCCCAATGATCCTGAAGCTTTGACGCTCCCGACGACCCCGACGCTATCACTCCTATGACTACCCTAACTGCTCCCAACGGCTACTCTAATGGCTACTCTAACTCCTCCTACTACTCGAAGGGCTATTCTATCTCCTCCTAATTCTCTAAGGGCTATTCTAACTCCTCCTACATCTCTAATGGTTATTATAACTCCTCCTACTTCTCTAATGGCTATTCTAAATCCTTCTAATTCCACACCCCACAGCCTCACAGACTAACCTTTATAGAGGTGGTTGAGCCTGGCCCACACACAGGCGTCCAATGAGATTTCAACTCACCACAGTTAATATATGCGCACCCCACTGATTGGATACGGCTATCTGGCCTGTCCCACCCCTTTATCTGGGGTTTACAAGTAAGTTCCTCTGGCTAACCAGGCACCTACATTCCCCCCTTTTCTTAGGAAATTAGTCTAATCCTTGACTTTTCAGCCAGTTCTATGTTCTCTTGTTATAAAGGGGTTATATTGAGCATGAAACACTAACTTTTTTATCACTCCAATTTTCTTTGGTGCAAATGACATTAGAGAGTTTAGAATACAGGGGCCAACAAGTAACAGTAGTGCAGAATTGGCTGATGAGTTAGCCATTAAACACTTTGTATAACCTTTTCCATTTTTTTTCCTAATTCCGTTCATCTAAATTCCCACCTATACTTTACATAAACAGGTAACAATAGGAGCAACAATCAACTCACATTTTTTTTAGTTTTAGCTTTAGTCCATGGTCAGCGGGGTCTGTCAACTGCAGATTCCATCTCTGGGGGGTGTCCTCATCCTTGGCTCATTTGACGCAACCCGCATGAATCCAGCCTCTAATGCCCTCTACTTTTAGAGTAAATGGTCCCTTCCAGCGAGGCTCCAATTTCCCCCTTCATAGCGATTTATCCAAACCAAGTCCCCTAGGTTGGTAAGGATGTGGTTCCACCACCCTCTCCGTCCAAGAGTGGGCAGTCCGGATCTCTGAGTGGGCTTTTTTTGGGACAGACTGTAATGACTGCAGTGACTGGAGTACACTGATCAGTCTTTTCTACTAGGGCAACCTCTTGTAGTTGAGGACAGAGAAGGGGGTCACCCAAACATTATTTCAAATAGGTTCACCTTCCTTAAATAAGGTGTACATCGTGCCCTGAGGAGGGAGAAAGAAAGGAGATCCACCCATTCACCACCAGTCTCCAGAATTAGTTTTGTCAAGGTCTCTTTAAGAGTCCGGGTCATTCTCTCTACTTGCCCGGAACTCTGGGGCCGGTAGACACAATGTAGTTTCCAATTAGGGCCCACAGCTTTGGCCATGCCTGTAAGACTGAATTCACAAATGCAGGGCCATTGTCTGACCTGATTGCGAGAGGCAGCCCAAACCTAGGAATTATTTCTTCTAATAGCTTTTTGGCTACCACTCATGCTGTCTCATGTTTGGCGGGAAAAGCCTCTACCCAACCTAAAAATGCATCTACAAAAACGAACATGTACTTGTGCCCATATTTTCCAGGTTTCATTTCTGTAAAATCTATTTCCCAATAAATTCCTGGTTCCTTAACTCTTTTTCTTTTCCCTCTTCCCCATTTAAGTTCTTCCCACATAAACTGCCTGGTATTGAGCACATCTATCAACTACATCCTGAACCATATGCCCTAATTTAGAAACCTGGAACTGCTTGCGTATAAGCTCCTTGAGTTTGCATATCCCCAAATGAGTACCCTGATGTATCTGGTCTACTAACTTTTTGCCTAGTCTTCGAGGAAGAAATGTTTGTCCTGCTTTAGTCTTAGCCCAGTCCCCTTCATAGTCCAAATTAATCCATTTCTGTAAATACTTTATATCTTCTTCTGAATTGTTCAGTTTTCCTGGTAGGGGTGGAGCCGGGAGTGTAACCAGTTCTTGCACTGTTTCTCGGGCTGCTTGCTTTGCGGCTTGATCTGCTAATAGGTTTCCTTTTGAAATCAGAGCAGTCCCCATTTGGTGTCCCAGGCAATGCATAAGAGCCACCTATTTTGGGTCCCAAATATCCTGGAGGAGAGCCAGTATTTCTCCTCTGATTTTAATTCCTTTTCCTTCTGCTGTTAATAGACTGCCCTTTCTTTATAAATAGCCCCATGAATATGGAACATTACAAAGGCATACCTGCTGCCCATATAGGTATTGGTGGTTTTACCTCTGGCCATCTGCAGTGCCTTAGTGAGTGCAATCAGTTCCGCTTTTTTTGCCAAAGTTCCATGTGGTAGGGCTTCTGTCCAGAGATTCTGCTCAGGAGAAACTACCGCAGCCCCTGCATACCTCTATCCATTGACCATGTGGCAACTCCCGTCTGTGAACAGAGTCATCTCGGCATCTGGGAGGGGAATGTCTCAGATCTGGCCTTAATCTTGCAACTTGGGATAGGACCTTCCCCAGTCATGTGGGTGGTCAGCCAGCTCCTCTGGCAACAGCATGGCTGGATTTAGCACTGCCAGGAACTGGAAGGTCACTCTTGGTTCGTTGGAGAGGAGGACCTGATACCTGGTCACACAGGTTATTGTCATCCATCAGTCTGGTGGAGTCCAGAGAAGGCCCTCAATAGCATGTGTGGTGGTCTAAATGAGATTTTGACCCACATTCAATTTACTTGCATCCTTGACCAGGAGGGCCATGGCAGCAATTATCCAGATGCAAGAGGGGAATCCAGCCACTACTGGATCTAGTTTCTTGCTAAGGTAGGCTACTGGCCTTTGCCAAGGCCCCAGATTCTGAGTCAAAACTCCTTTGGCCACACCTGCATTTTTTATCCACATACAAGTGGAAGGGCTTGGTAACATCTGGGATGGCCAATGCACTCAGTACAACTGTTTGTAATTCCCAAAATGCTCCTTCTGCCTTAGCTGTCCACTCTATCATTGTGAGCCCCGCCTTTTGCTAATTAGTAGGGAGGTTGGGCAATATCTGCAAACTGCAGTATCCACAGCCTAAAAAAGCCCACCATCCTAGAAACTCCCTGACTTATTGGGACGTGATGGGGCGGGGGTATGGGGTGAACACCTGTTTTCTGGACCAGTGAATGCACTCCCTCGTGGAGATCAAAGCTTAGATATGTGGCATGGCTCTGCAGAGCCGTGCTTTCTTTGCTGACAACCGATACCCTTTTTCCTGCAGAGTCTGTTAGAGAGCTCTCATCCACCGCATCCATGACTTATAGTCCTCAGCAGATACTAGCAAGTCATCAACATACTGTAGCAGAGTGACTACTAGGTTGGAGGTACTGTACTCAAGCAAATCCTTGTGTAGTGCCTTGTCAAAAAATAACAGTGGGTTAATTATTAAATCCTTGGGGAAGTTTGTACAGGTGAGCTGGCCTTGGAATCCTTCCTGTGGGTTGGACCACTCAAAGGCAAAAAGGGGTTGAGATTCCCTTGCTAAAGATATGCAGAAAAATGCATCCTTGAGATCTAAGATGGTATACACAGTTCTTCTGGGGCCCAGGAGGGAGAGTAGGGTATAGGGGTTAGGCACCGTCGGGTGGATATCTTCAACTTGTTTATTAACTTCCTGCAAATCCTGAACAGTTTGGTAATCCCCAGTCTCAGCCTTTTTGACCGGCAGCAAAGGTGTGTTCCATGGAGATTTGCAAGGAACTAGGATCACGTCTCCTCAGAGGTGGTTAATGTGCTTTCCAATCCGTTCCTTTGCTTCCCAGGGAAGGGTCTGCTGCCAAATGTGAACAGCCGTAGCCATCACCTTTAATTGTACCACCACTGGAGTTTGTCCCCTGGCCAAGCCAGGGGGCTTCCCTTCTGCCCAGACCTCGGGAAACTCGACCTCTAGAATTTGGAGGAGGCTCCACGCCTTTGTCTCCTCTGGTTTTGAGACTGGCTCATAAAGGAGGTATTCATCTATTGCTGCCATAAGCACCTGTAGAGTTGGTTGTCTCAAGGTTACAGTCATGTCCACTTCTGAGAACTGAATGTCAGGTCGTAACTTGTGGAGGAGATCTCTTCCCATCAAGTTATATGGGGCATAAGGGAGGACCAAAAATATATGTTTCACTACTCCCGAGGCCAAATTTAAAGTCCTTTCTGTTGTCCATTTATGTCTCGCTGTGCCATTTGCTCCTTGTACCCAAGCTTCTTCTCAATAGTTTTCCCATAGGTTTAAGTAATGATGAAAATTGGGCTCCCGTGTCACTCCCAAAAATCAATCAATTTCCCCTCCACTTCAATTTTTGCTCTGGGGGCCAGCATTTCCGTCTTCTTTTGGGGGCACTCCCTTGCCCAGTGTCCTTTTTCCGTACAGTAAGCCCACTGACCTGAATCTGTGTCTTCCCACCTGCTTTCTCTGTGCTTAGGCTTTTCCTTCCATTTACTATCCCCTACATATCTCATGTCATGCCATAACCTTAACCAGCTTTTTGTCTGTTTTTCATCCTCCTGTGCATCCCTGTTCTTAAAAACTTTTTCTGCTATTCCCAATAGCTCAATCAGATTCTTCCCTTCAAATCCATCAATTTCCTGAAGTTTCGTCCTTATATCTGGGGCTGACTGGCAAAAGCAATATTTACTGCCCCCTGATTTTCGGGTGCCTCAGAGTTGATCTGGTTATACATTTTATAAGCTTCAATAAACCTTTCTAGGAAAGCTCCTGGAGACTCATTCTTACCGTCACCGTACTAATTCTGGTTTAGTGAAATTGCAACTTTTACTTCTGGAAATGCAGTTCCAGGATTTCAACATATCAAAGAACCATATTTTTTCTGGAAGTCTCCTCTATGAATTCCTTAAATCAGAATTCATCTTACAAGAGAATTAAAACAATTACAAATGACAAAAAAACTCAGAATAGATATGGTTAAATATTAAATAATGACCCTTATCAAAACATTAAAACTTTAGAAAATGTATAGAACCTCTGGAGTAGTTACAGCATTTACCCAAATGTAACCCAAGGTTTATCATGGATTTAGCAGTACTACCTGAGTAACTTACCATATCAGTGAAGAGCCCAATGAGTCAAAGAGATCTCATTTACAATTCTGGGTGGGCAAAGAAACCATTTACATTTTCTTAGAAACATCTCAATCTCAAATCAAGCCTAAATATTAACCAATTGTGAACTGTTGCAATAGCAGTTAAGCACAATACATGTTTACCAACAGATTTCAAAAGCACAAACCTAGTTCCAGCAAACAGTGCCCTAGCACTTCATCCATTTGTCCCAAGCAAAACTTTACAGCTTTAGGTTACCAAAGACTGTGAAAGCTATATTAACAATTACGCATTAAAACCCTGAGACAGACAATTAACCATCAGTTCAGTCATCGCTTTGCTAACAAATTTCATGTTCCACCTGGGCCCAATCCACTTCATACGCCATGCTTTCCCTCCAGCCAGGGGGAGGGGATAGCAGTCCACGTTGGGCCAGAGAAGGCAAGGAATTCCCCGAAACAAAGGGAGTTTCGGCAGCTTCTTGGGAATATTCCTTAACGTCTCTCTCCCAAGTTAGACTAAACCAAGTTTGCTCCAGTTATAGCCCTTAGCAGACACAGCATAGCTGTGTCCGTCTTCTCCCTGGTGGGCCATACCCAGGAGCTCCAACCAGACAGACGCACAAGATCCCAACACCTCTGGAGGCTTTTCCCATAAATTCTGATGCTGGCTCAGTTCTCGTTGTTTGATCCCGGGCTAGCCCCCAGTGTTAGGGTCTGTGATCAAAGGAACGAGACTGACACAAAGCTAAAATTAAGCAAAGCTTAATTTCAGGCCAAGCATCAAAAATGAAACCGACATGTCGGGGACATTTCTTACATAAAGGCGAGGACTTTGAGGACGCTGCTCCCGATGACAAAGAGGCGAGGATGATGAAGATGACAACCTTGATGACACAGACTCTGCTCCCCATGACTCCACTCCAGCAAGGCCGCTCCCCAGACGAGGCCACTCTGGACGTGGCCACATGCTGGAAGAAGGCCGCAACTGATGATGAAGGGGCCACTCCGGACCAGGCCGTTCTCCAACGAGACCACACACTGACTAGGCCACTTCCCCGAATGACACCACTCTGGCGAGGCCAAAGCTCTGGGCAGGGAACCGGGTCGTGGCACGGCCACAGCCAGGCCGGTTGCGGGCGGCACTTCTGCTTGGGGAGGCGAGGCTGCTCATGGCAGTCCCGCTCCCAGCAATACCACTCCCAATGCTCCCAATGATCCTGAAGCTCTAATGCTCCTGAGGAACCTGAAGCTATCACTCCTACAACTGCCCTAAAAGCTCCCAATGGCTACTCTAATGGCTACTCTAACTCCTTCTACTACTCTAACAGCCATCTAACTCTTTCTACTTCTCTAATGGCAATTCTAACTGGTCATATTCTCTAATGGCTATTCTAACTCCTCCTACTTATCCCCCCCACCCCTCAAGCCTACAGACTAAGCTTTAAGAGGTGGTTGAGCCCGGCCCATACACAGGTGTCCAATGAGATTTCAATTCATCACATTTAATATATGCACGCCCCACTGATTGGATAAGGCAATCTGGCCAGACCCGCCCCAATATCCAGGGTTTACAAGTAAGTTCCTCTGGCTAACCAGGCCCCTATATTAGTACCTACATATCTTCCAATGCTAGGTACCTGATCCAAAAAACAGAACACCTGTCCCCAGAAGGCAACCTGGCTCTTGGGAGCTGTGCCCAACCCTCAGTGGAGGAGAATCCTGGCACCTGAGCTCCCGCCACATTCTAAGGTATCCCTGGACACAAGCCAGCATGGTGACCCATCAGCATGAGGCTTCCTGTCAACTCTGCCCCCTGGGCACTTGCCCAAGAGCCATCAGATCGAAACTGCCTTTTTCCTGACCTGAGAGGATAAGCTGAGATGGGCTTTATAGACATCTAAGCGGTGAGCTCTGCTGCCATGTCTTTCCATATGGGGGACAATGGAGCCATCAAAATGGACACCCCCGTCCCGCAGACGAAAAGCTTGCTGTTCGGAGCAGCGGACAAGCCCCAGCCTGGGAAAACCTACATGGCCTCATGATGCCACCCTTCCATTCATCTAACATCATGCAAACAAACTCCAGCGTGAGCGATAATCTGACACTCGCCCTGACTCAGGTGCTGGAGATCTCGAGTCATACGCTGCACATTGGAAATACCATGTGTTCTGCACTGAGCCTGCTTTCAAACAAGCCCCCTCCAGAGCTGGACCAGGAGCCCGCATATTGGGCCTGCCATGCCCCTAGGCCCAAAATCGCACCCTCGGGTAGGTTCTCCAGGCGGCCAGATGCCGAAGCCTACTCTGGAATCCCTGCTATGGTGGGAACCCTGAGACGGAAAACAGTTCTCTTCCCTTCATCCAGAAATACATCAAAACCTTGGGAGCTGTGCAAAATCCCCACCGAGGCAGAATCTCCCATGGACCCATCAGGCCACCCCTCCATTCCATGGCAAACCAGGAAAAACAACCCAGACAGAATAGCCTGTGCTACCACCTCCCTGTTGCCCTAATTTCAGATACAGAGGCACTGCCCTCACGGTCTGCAGATTGGCCCGGCCATCACCTCACCCTAAAACATATATTGAGTTTGTGTTTGCAGACTTTTGTCCCCAAAGCCCTGGCCGAAAGGGCCTCCAGGATGGTGCCTCCGGAGCCACAGGGCAGTACTCTGCCTGCCCACCCATAGGAAGCTCTGCCCATCACATTGCACAAACCCTCCAGATTGGGAGACACCTGCAATGCCCCTGAACCCACCACAAATTCGTTGGCCGCCTTGGAAAAAAGGCTCATTCGGACACATGCCAGACACCTAAATCCAGGCAGACGGCCAGACAATGGCACTCAGTCAGAAGATGGAACCGGACATACCACTAGGACCACAAGGGAATCCTAGCTGAGGTTTCCCGGCATCTGTCTGCAGAGGCAATCTCTCAAATACCTACATATGGTCTAACACTTGTTCCCTGAGGAACACAGCAGAACACCTAATGTCCCCATAAGGCAACCTGGCTCTTGGGAGATGCGTCCAACCCTCAGGGGAGGAGAATCCTGCATGGCTCCTGAGCCCCCGCCACATCCTAAGGTCTCCCTGGACACAAGCCAGCATTGTGACCCATCAGAATGAGGCTCCCTGTCACCTCAGCCCCCTGGGCACTATACCCAGAACCACCAGATTGAAACGGACTTGTTCCTGGGCTGGAAAGCGAAGTGGAACTGGGCTTTCCATGCATCCATGTGGTGACTTCTTTCCCTATGGGGAACCCTGGTGCCATCAAAATGACCTCCCCCTGTCCCACAGAAGGAAAGCTTGCTTTTAGGATCAACTTACAAGCTCCAGCCCAGGAAGACCCCCATGGCCTCATGAGGCCTCCCCTCCATTCGTCAGCCATCATGGACAAAAACTCCAGGGTGAGTGACCATCTGACATGTGCCCTGACTCACTTGCGGGAGACCTCGAGTCAGACGCTGCACATTTGAAATGTCATGTGCTCAGCACTGAATGGAACCAGTGCTTGTGCTTTCAGAATTCTGTCCTCACCCTCCTGGCCCGCCAGCCCTCCAGATTGTTCATACCTCCAACACAGGAATCTGCCTGCCCTTCAGAAAGAAGAAGGACCCTAGGTGTCTTCACAGAATCCCCACGTGAGGATCAAGCTGCATGGACCTCGACAGCACCCCAATATCCATGCCATTCTGTGCAATAATGCTCTGTCTGACACAGTGTGAGCCCCGACCTCCCATCAGGCTCCTAGATAGTGGGCGCTATATACTGCACGTGGGATATTTCAAGGCCAGAGACTTTCATCTCTACCCAACTTGGGTTTTCAGTGGTCTGTGCCCAGACCATAGCTCAAATCCCTGGCTATGGGGGAACCTCAAACATCAAAGAGCACTCCTCTTTCCCCACGATGGTAAAACCTTGCTGTGGGGATGGGTTCTAACCCTCAGAGTGGGAGTCAGCTGCATGGCCCATTAGACCATGACCACCCAGGAGGGCCGCCCTGGCCACAAACAGGCATTCTGAGCCTCATCCTGAGGCCTCTTTCAAACCAGTCTCCTCACTAGCTGGACCAGGAGCCCCCATATCGGGTCTGACATGACCCTAGGCCCAAATCCTCACCCTCGGTTGGGTTCTCCAGGTGCCTGTACCCAGAAGCCGACTCTGGAATCCCTGCAATGGAGGGAATCCTTAGACAGAAACAGCATTCTTCCCTTCAACTGAAAGACACCAAACCCTTGGGGGCAGGGTAGAATCCTCACAGAAGCAGAATCTCCCATGGCCCCGTGAGGCTACCAATTCTTCCGTGGCCAACCAAGACACAAAAACAAGACAGAAAAGCCTGCACTCACGCCTCCCCATTGCCCCCATTTTAGGTACCAGGTTACTGCCCTCACAGTCCGCAGATCATGCCTGCCATCACCTCACCCCAAAACCTTAGCCTAGTTGGTATTTGCAGACTTTTGTCCCCAAAGCCCTGGCTGACAGGCCCTCCAGGATGGGGCTTCTGGAGCCACAGCACAGGACTCTGCCTGCAAACTCGAAGGAAGCTCTGCCCATCACAAAAAACCTCCAGATTGGGAGACCCCTACAATGCCCGTGAGCCAACCCCAAATTCGTTGGCCGCCTTGGAAAAAAGGCGCCAGACACCTATATCCAGGCAGACACCCAAGTCCATGACCCTGAGTCAGAGATGGAACCTGAATTACTCCTAGGACCTCAATGGAACGCTAGCATAGGTTTTCACGCATCTGCCACTAGAAGCAAACTCTGGAATAACTACATATGTTCCAACACTTGAATCCTGAGCCACAAAACAGAACACCTCCTGTCCCCAGAAGGCAACCTGGCTCTTAGGAGCTGCGTCCAACCCTCAGGGAAGGAGAATCCTGCATGGCGCCCGAGTCACCGCCACATTCTATGGTCTCCCTGGACACAAGCCAGCCTTGTGACCCATCAGAATGAGGATCCCTATCACCTCAGCAACCTGGGCCCTTTGCCACAGAGACACCAGATCGAAACTGAATTGTTCCTGGGCTGGAAGACTAAGTAGAGCTGAGCTTTATAGGGATCCATGCAGTGACTTCTGCTATGACGATTTCCATATGGGGGACCATTGTGCCATCCAAACGGACTCCACCTGTCCCGCAGAAGGAAAGCTTGCTGTTCAGAGCATCTCACAAGCCCCAGCCTGGGAAGACTTCATGGCCTCATGAGGCCACCCCTCCACTCTTTGGCTTTAATGGACACAAACTCCAGTGTGAGTGACCATCTGACACGTGCCTGACTCAGGTGCAGGAGATCTCGAGTCAGAAGCTACACATGGGAAATGCCAGGTGCTCGGCACTGAACAGAAATGGCGTGTGTGCTTTCAGAATTCCGTCCACAGCCTACTGTACCGCCAGCCCTCAAGGTTGTTCATTCAGGAGCCACAACACAGACTTCTGCCTGCCCTCCAGAAAGAAGAAGCACCCTAGGGGTCTGCCAGAATCCCCACGTGAGGATCAACCTACAAGGAACTCGATGGCCCACCAAAGTCCTAGGCTGCACTGTATACTAATGCTCTGTTTGACACAGCTTGAGCCCCGACCTCCCAAACCCCAGGAGTGGGCCCCATATCCTGCAGGTGGGACGTACCAAGGCCAGAGAATGTCATCTCTACCCAACCTGGGTATTCAGGCATCTGTGTTCAGAACATAGCTCAAATCCTGGGCTATGGGGGAACCACAAGAATCAATGAGTACTCCTCCTTCCCCACGACAGGAAAAGCTTCCTGTATGGATGGGAGTCTAACCCTCAGAGTGGGAGCCAGCTGCGTGGCTCATTAGACCACACCCACCCAGAAGGGCTGCCCTGGACACAGAGAGGCATTGTGACCCTTAGCCTGGGCCCATTTTCAAAACAGACCCCTTGCTAGTTTGACAAGGAGCCCGCATATCGGACGTGACATGCCCCTAGGCCCAAATCATCACCCTCGGTGGGGTTCTCCAGGCACCCGGATCTAGAAGCTGACTCTGGAATTCCTGCTATGGTTGGACCCCTGAGATGGAAAACCACATGCTTCTCTTCCCCCTGAAAGACAGCAACACCTTGGGAGTCAGGCAGAATCCTCACAGAGGCAGAATCTCTCATGGCCCCATGAGGCCACCACTCCATTCTGTGGCCAGTCGAGACACACAACCCAGACAGAAAAGCCTGTGAACCCCACTATGTGGGGCCCTAATTTCAGATCCCGAGGCACTGCCCTCAAGGTCTGCAGATCAGGCCTGCCATCACCTCGCCCGTCACTCTAACCTGAGTTTGTTTTTGCAGACTTTTGTCCCCAAAGCCCTGGCCTACAGGTTCTCCAGAATGGAGTGTCTTGAGCCTCTGAGCAGGGCTCTGCCTGCCCTCCCGTAGGAAATTCTGCCCGACAGAGTTGCACAAACCCTCCAGATTGGGAATCACCTGCAAGGCCCCTGATTCCACCCAAATTCGATGGCCTCTCTAGACAGAAATACAGTGTGACACATGCAGACACCTACATCCATGCAGACACCCAGGTAAATGGCCCTGAATAAGAAGATGGAAACTGACATGCCCATAGGATGTCAACGGAATCCTAGCTAAGTTCGCAGGCATCTGTCCCCAGAGGCAGGTTCTGGAATACCTCATATGGTCCAATGCTTGGTCCCTGAGTCAAAAAACAAAACACCTCCTGTCCCCAGAAGTCAACCTGGCTCTTGGGAGCTGTGTCCAACCCTCATTGGAATCCTGCATGGCGCCTGAGCCCCCACCACATTCTAAGGTCTCCCTGGACATAAGCCAGCATGGTGACTGATCAGCACGAGACTCCCTGTGAACTCAGCACCCAGGGCACTTGACCCAGAGCCACCAGATCAAAACTTCCTTGTTCCTGGACTGAAAATATAAGCTGAGATCAGCTTTACAGACATCTATATGGTGAGTTATGCTACCATGTCTTTCCACATGTGGAACCATGGAGCCATCAATATGAACTCGATGTCTCCCACAGAAGGAAAGTTTGCTGTTCGGAGAAGCTCACAAGCCCCAGCCTGGGAAACCTCCATGGCCTCATGAGGCCACCCCTCCATTCATTGGGCATCATGGACAAAACTCCAGCGTGAGTGAACATCTGACACTCTCCCTGCCTCAGGTGCTGGGAATCTCCAATTAGACGCTCCACATTGTAACTGCCATGTGCCCGGCGATGAACTGAACAGGCGCTTGTTCGTTCACACTTACGTCCTCACCCATCTCGCCCGCTAGCTCTCCAGATTTGGAATTCTGGAGTCACAAAAGGCAGCCTTCTGACTGCCCTCTGGAAAGATGAAGAGTCCTATGGGTCTGCCCAGAATCCCCAGGTGAGGATCAACCTGCATGGTCATAGACGGAACCCCAATATCCAAGCCGCACTGTGCACTAATGCTCTGTGTGACACAGCCTGAGCCCCGACCTCCAGTCAGCCCCCCAGGTACCGGATCCCATCTCCTTCAGGTGGGACTGGCCATGGCCCTAGGCTGTCATGTCTACCCAACGTGGGTGTTCAGCCATCTGTGCCCAGATCATAGCTTAAATCACAGCCTAAGGTGGAACCTGAGGCACAATAGAGCACTCCTCCTTCCGCATGGCCAGAAAAGCTTGCTGTGGGGATGGTAATCAAACCTTCAGAGTGGGAGACAGGTGCATGGCCCATGATATCACGTCCACCCAGGAGCTCCGCCCTGGACACAAACAGGTATTGTGATCATTAAGCTGAGCCTTCTTTCAAACAAGACCCCTCACAGCTGTACCAGGAGCCCACATATCGGGCCTGCCATGCCCCTTGGCCCAAATCCTAACCCTCGGTCTGGTTCTCCAAGCGCCTGTACCCAGAAGCTGACTCTGGAATCGCTGCTATGGCGAGTCCCCTGAGACGGAAAACAGCTCTCTTTCCTTCATCCAGAAAGACTAAAAAACCTTGGGAGCTGTGCCAAATCACCCCAGAGGCAGAATCTCCCATTGACACATGAGGCCACCCCTCCATTCCATGGCAAACAGAGACAGACAACCCAGAGAGAAAAGCCTGCGCTCTGGCCTCCCAATTGCTCGAATTTCAGATCCTGAGGCAATGCCCTCATGGTCTGCAGTTCTGGCCTGCCATCACCTCGTCCATCACCCTAACCTGAGTTTGTGTTTGCAGACTTTTGTCCCCAAAGCTCTGGCCTACAGGCCCTCTAGGATGGTGCCTCTGATGCCACAGCGCAGGACATTGCCTTCGCACCCGAAAGAAACTCTGCCCACCACATTAGCACAAACCCTGCAGATTTGGAGACAACTGCAATGCCCCTGAGTCCACCCCAAATTCGTTGGCCACTCTGGACAGAAATGCACAGTCTGACACATGCCAGATCCGACATGCAGGAAGACACCCAGGTCAATGGCCCTGAGTCAGAAGATTTAAACTGACATGCCCCTAGGACCTCAACGGAACCCAAGCTTAGGTTTGCAGGCATCTGTCACCAGAGGCAGGCTCCGGAGTACCTCATATGATCCAACGCTTGTTCCCTGAGCCACAAAGCAGAACACCTCCTGTCCACAAAATCAACCTAGCTCTTGTGAGCTGCGTCCAACCCTCAGGGGAGGAGAATCCTGCATGGTGCCTGAGCCCCATCCACATTCTAAGGTCTCCCTGGACACAAGCCAGGATTTTGACCCTATAGCACCTCAGCCTTCTGGGCACTTGCCCAGAGCCACCAGATCGAATCTGTCTTGTTCCTGGGCTAAAAGGATAAGCTGAGCTTGGCTTTCCAGAATCTATGCGATGAGCTCTGCTACTATGTCTTTCCATATGGGGGGACCCTGGATCCATTAAAATGGACTCACCCTGTCCCATAGAACGAAAGCTTGCTGTTCAGTGCAGCTCAAAAGCCCCAGCCTGGGAAAATCTTCATGGCTTCATGAGGCCACCCCTCAATTCATCTGGCATCATGGACACAAACTCCAGCGTGAGCGACGATCCAGCACTCACCCTGACTCAGGTGCTGGAGATCTCGAGTCAGATGCTGTACATTGGAACTGCCACGTGCTCGGCACTGAACTAAACCAGTGCTTCTGTGTTCAGAATTCCATCCTCACCTGTCTGGCCCGAAAGTCCACCAGATTGGGAATTCTGGAGCCACAACGCATCCTATTGCCCAGCCTTCAGAAAGAAGGAGGGCCATAAGGGTCTGCCGAGAATCCCCATGTAAGTATCAACCTGCACGGCCCTAGTTGGAACCACAATATCCAGGCCGCACTGTGCACTAATGCTCTGTGTGATACAGCCTGAGCCCCTACCTGCAGTCAGCCCCCCAGGTAGTGGGCGCCATCACCTGCAGGTTGGACCGGCCATGGCCCCAGGCTCTCATCTCTACCAGGTTGGGTAAAGCATCTGTAGAGCTCTACACAGGCATCTGTGCCCTGACCATAGCTCAAATCACGGCCTATTGGGGAACCTCAAGCACAAAAGAGCACTACTCCTTCCCCATTGCCAGAAATGTTTGCTCTGGAGATGGGGGTCAAACCCTCCGAGGGGCAGCCAGTTGCATGGCCCTTGAGACCACGCCCACCCAGGAGGTCCACCGTAGGCAAAAAAACAGGCATTGTGACCATCAGTCTGAGCCTGCTTTCAAGGAAGCCCCCTCAGTAGCTGGACCAGGAGACTGCATCAGTCCTACCATGCCCATAGGCTCAAATCCTCACCCTCGGTCAGGTTCTCCAGGCACCCATACCCAGAAGCTGCCTCTGGAATCCCTGCTATGGCGGGACCCCTGAGAAGGAAAACAGCTCTCTTACTTTCATCCAGAAAGACACCAAAACCTTGGGAACTGTGCAAAATCCCCACTGAGGCAGAATCTCCAATGGACCAATGAGGTCACCCATCCATTCCATGCAAACCGAGACACACAATCCAGACAGAAAAGCCTGCGCTCCCGCTCCCCATCGCCCTAATTTCAGATCCCAAGGCACTGGCCCCATGGTCTGCAGATCGGGCCTGCCATCACGTTGACCCTCACCCTAAACCCAGTATGTGTTTGCAGACTTTTGTCCCCAAAGCCCTGGCTAACAAGCTGTCCAGAATGGGGCCTCTGGAGCCACAGCACAGGACTCTGCCTGCCTACCCGAAGGATTCTCTGCCCGTCACATTTGCACAAACCCTCCAGATTGGGAGACACCTGCAAGGCCCCTGAGCCCACCCAATTTCTGTGGCCACTCTGGACATGGAAGTGCAGTCTGACACATGGGAGACACCTACCTCCAGGCAGACACCCAGGTCAATGGCTCTGAGTCAGAAGTAGCAAACTGACATGCCCCTAGGCCTCCACGGAACACTAGCTGAGGTTTGAAGGCATCTGTTCCCAGAGGAAGTTTCTAGAATACCTACATATGGTCCAACACTTGATCCCTGAGCACAAAACAGAACACCTCCTGTCCCCAGAAGGCTTCCTGGCTCTTGGGAGCTGCGACCAACCCTCAGGGGAGGAGAATCCTGCATGGTGCCTGAGCCCCTGCCACATTCTAAGGTATCCCTGGACAAAAGGCAGCATTGTGAACCATCTGCAGGAGGCTCCCTGTTGACCAGCCTCCTGGGCACTTGCCCCAGAGCCACCAGATTAAAACAGCCTTGTTCCTGGGATGAAGGATAAGCTGAGCTGGGCTTTACAGACATCTATGCAGTGAGCTCTGCTACCATGTCTTTCCATATGGGGGATACTAGAGCCATCAAAATGGACTCCCCCATCCCGCAGAAGGAAAGCTTGCTGTTCGGAGCAGCTCACAAGCCCCAGCCTGGGAAAACCTCCATGGCCTCATGAGGCTACCCCTCCATTCATCAGACATTATAGACACGAACTCCAGTGTGAACAACCATACAACACTTGCCCTGACTCAGGTGCTGGAGATCTTGAGTCAGATGCTGCACATTGGAATGGTCATGTGCTTGGCACTGAAGTGAACCAGCGCTTCTGCATTCATACTTCTGTACTCACCTCCCTGCACTGCAACCTCTCCAGATTGTTCATTCTGGAGCCACAACACAGTCTTTTGCCCGACTTCCAGAAAGAAGAAGGGCCCTAGGGGACAGCCCAGAATCCCCACGTGAGGATCAACCTGCCTGGAACTCGATGGCACCCCAATAACCTAGGCCACACTGTGCACTAAGGCTCTATCTGACAGAGCCTGAGCCCTGACATCCCATCAGCCCCCCAGGTAACGGTCCCATATCCTGTAGGTGGGACCTGCCATGGCCAGAGAACCTCATCTTTACCCAACCTGTGTATTCAAGTGTCTGTGCCCAGAGCATAGCTCAAATCCCGGCCTATGGGGGCAACCTCAAGCATAAAACAACACTCCTTCTTCACCATGACAGGAAAAGTTTGTTGTGGGGATGGGACTCTAAAGCTCAGAGTGGGAGCCACCTGCAAGGCCCATGAGACCATGCCCACCCAGGAGGGCTGCCCTGCCACAGAAAGGCATTGTGACCCTCAGCCTGAGCCTGCTTTCAAGCCATCCCCCTCACCAGCTGGAACAGGAGCCCACATATCAGGCCTGAAATGCCCCTAGGCCTAAATCCTCACCCTCGGTCGGGTTCTCCAGGAGCCCGGACCTGGAAGCCAGCTCTGGAATCCCTGCTATGATGGGGCCTGGGAAATGGAAAACAGAACTCTTACCTTCCCCTCAAAAGACAACAAACCTTTGGGAACCATGCAGAATTCTTATAAGGCAGACTCTCCCACAGCCCCATGAGGTTACCACTACATTCCATGGCCAACCGAGACACACAACCCAGACAGAAAAGCCTGCGCTCCTGCCTCCCTGTCACCCTAATTTCAGATCACACAGCACTGCCCTTTTGGTCCAGTGATAAGGCTGGCCCTCTCCTCTCCCAGAACCTTATCCCAAGTTTGTGTTTGCAGACTTTTGTCCCCAAAGCCTTGGCTGACAGGCCTTCCAGGATGGGGCCTCTGGAGGCACAGCACAGGATTCTGCCTGCCAACACGAAGGAAACTCTGCCCGTCACATTTGCACAAACCCTCCAGATTGGGAGACAAGTGCAATGCCCCTGATCCCACCCCAAATTTGTTGGAGGCCTTAGAAAAAAGGCACATACAGACCCATGCCAGACACCTACCTGCAGACAGACACCCAGGTCAATGGCCCTGAGTCAGAAGATGGAACCTGACATATCCCTAGGACCTGAATGGAACCCTCACTTCAGTTTGCAGGCATCTGCCTCCAGAGGCAAACATTGGGATACCTACATATGGTTCAACAATTTATCCCTGAGCCACAAAATGGAACATCTCCTGTCCCCAGAAGGCAACCTGGCTCTTGAGATCTGCGTCCAACACTCAGGGGAGGAGAATCCTTCAATGTGCCTGAGACCCGCCACATTCTAACGTCTCCCTAGACAAAAGCCAGCATTGTGACCCATCAGAATGAGGCTCCCGGTCACTACTGCCCCCTGGGCACTTTACCTCAGAGCCACCAGACCAAAACTGCCTTTTTACTGGCCAAGAATCTAAGCGAATCTATGCTTTCCAGGCATCCATGTGGTGATTTCTGCTAGGACGTCTTTCCATATGGGGGACCCTGGTGCCATTCAAACAGACTCCCCCTGTCCTACAGAAGGAAAGCTTGCTGTTCGGAGCAGCGCACAAGCCCCAGGCTGGGAAGACCTCCATGGCATCATGAGGGCACCCCTCCACCCATCGGCTATCATGGACACAAACTCCAGCGTGAGCAATTATATGACACGTGCCCTAACTCAGGTGCTGGAGATCTCGACTCAGACGCTGCACATTGGAAATGACATCTGCTCGGCACTGAATTGAACCATCGCTTGTGAGTTCAGAATTCCATCCTCACCCTCTTGGCCCACCAGTCCTCTAGATTGTTCATTTGGGAGCCACACCGCAGTCTTCTACCTGCCCTCCAGAAAGAAGGGCCCTAGGGGTCTGCCCAGAATCCCCACGTGAGGCTCAAACGGCACAGACCTCGACGGCCCCCCAATGTCCTAGGCCGCCTTGATCACTACTGCTCTGTCTGACACAGCCTGGGCTAAGACCTCCCATCAGTCGAGAAGGTAGCAGGCCCCATATCCTGCAGGTGGGACGTGCCAAGGCCAGAGACTGTCATCTCTACTCAATCTGGGTACTCAGACGTCTGTGCCCAGACCATCGCACAAATCCCGGCCTATGGGGGAAACTCAAGCATCAAAGAACATTCCTCCTGCCCCATGACAGGAAAAGCTTGCTGTGGAGATGGATGTCTAGCCTTCAGAGTGGAAGCCACCTGCATGGCCATGACAGCAAGCCCACCACAGACGACGGCCCTGGACAAAAACAGGCATTGTGAGCCTCATCCTGACCAGGCTTTCAAATCAGGCCCCTCGCTAGCTGGACCAGGAGCCTGCATATTGGGTGTGACATGCCCCTAGGCCCAAATCCTCACCCTCGGTCGGGTTCTCCTGGAGCCGTGACCCATGTGCTGACTCGGAATCCCTGAAATGGCTTAACCCCTGAGAAGGAAAACAGCACTCTTCCCTTCTCCCTGAAAGACAACAAACCCTTGGGAGCCATGCAGAATCTTCACAGAGGCAGAATCTCCCATGGCCCCATGAGGCTACGACAACATTCTGTAGCCAACTGAGACAAACAACCCAGACAGAAAAGTCTGTGCTAACACCTCCCCATCACCCTCATTTCAGATCCCATGGCACTGCCCTCACTGTCCGCAGATTGGGCCTACCATCACCTCGCCACTAGCCCTATCCCGAGTTTGTGTTTTCAGACTTTTGTCCCAGAAGCCCTGGCCGACAGGCACAACAGGATGTTGCCTCTGGAGCTACAGCACAGGACTCTGCAGCCCATCTGAAGGAAACTCTGCCCATCACATTTGCACAATCCCTTCAGATTGGGAGACTACGGCAATGCCCATGAGCCCATCCCAAATTCGTTGGCCGACTTGGAAAAATGGTGCATTCGGATACATGCCAGACACCTACCTACAGGCAGAGACCCACGTTAATGGCCCTGAGTCAGAAGATGGAACCTGACATACCCCTAGGACCTGAACTGAACCCTCGCTTAGGTTTGTAGGCATCTGCCTACAGATGCAAACTCTGGAATACCTACATATGTTCCAACACTTGATCCCTGATCCATAAAACAGAACACCTCGTGTCCCAGAAGGCAACCTGGCTCTTGGGAGCTTCGTCCAACCCTCAGGAGAGGAGAATCCTTCATGGTGCCTGAGCCCCTGCCACATTTTAAGGTCTCCCTGGACACAAGCCAGCATTGTGACCCATCAGAATGAGGATCCCTGTCATCTCAGCCCCATGGGCATTTTGCCCCAGAGCCACCAGATTAATATGGCCTTGTTCCTGGGCTGGAATGGTAAGCGGAGCTGGGCTTTTCAGGCATCCATGTGGTTACTTCTGCTACAACGTCTTTCCATATGGGGGACCCTGATGCCATCAAAATGGACTCCCCCTGTCCCGCAGAAGGAAAGCTTGCCATTTGGTGCAGCTCACAAGCCCCAGCCGGGGAAGACTTCCATGTCCTCATGAGTCCACCACTCCACTCGTCGGCCATCATGGACACAAACTCCAGCGTGAGCGACCATCTGACACGTGCCCTGACTCAGGTGCTGGATTCTCCAGTCAGATGCTGCGCATTGGAAATACCATGTGCTCTGCACTGAAGGGAAATGGCACTTGTGCGTTCATAATTCCGTCCTTACCCTCCTAGCCCGCCAGCCCTCCAGATTGTTCATTCGGGAGCCATAACGCTGTATTCTGCCTGTGCTCCCTAAAGAAAAAGGGCCCTAGGGATCTGCCCAGAATCCCCACGTGAGGATCACCCTGCTGGAAACTCGATGGCACCTGAATGTACTAGGCTGCCCAATGCACTAATTCTCTGCCTGACACAGCCTGAGCCCCGACCTCACATCAGGCTCCTAGCTAGCGGGCATTATATACGGCATGTGGGATATGCCAAGGCCATCTCTAAACAACCTGGGTATTCAGGCATCTGTGCCAAGACAATAGCTCAAATTCCGGCCTATGGGGGAACCTCAAGCATCAAAGAGCACTCCACCTTCCCCATGATGGGAAAATCTTGCTGTGGGGTAGTGGGTCTAACCCTCAGAGTGGGAGCCAGCTGCATGGCCCATGAGACCATGCCCACCAAGGAGGGCGGCACTGGACATAAACAGGCATTCTGAGCCTCATCCTGAGCAAGTTTTCAAACCAGCCCCCTCGCTAGGTGGACCAGGAGCCTGCATATAGGGTCTGACATGTCTCTAGGCCACCATCCTCCCCCTGGATCGGGTTCTTCAGGCACCCGGACCCAGAAACTAACTCCAAATCCTTGCTATGTTGGGACCCGGAAGGCAGAAAACAGCACTGTTCCCTTCCTCCCTAAAGACATCTAACTTTTGGGAGCAAGGCAGAATCCTCACAGAGGCAGAATCCCTCATGGCCCCATGAGGATACTGCTACATTCCATGGCAAACCGAGACACACAACCCAGACAGAAAAGCCTGTGCTCCCGCCTCCGCATTGCCCTCATTTCAGATTAAGGGGCAGTGACCTCACAGTCCGCAGATCGTGCTTACCATCACCAAGCCCAGAACCCTATCCCGAGTTTGTGTTTGCAGGGTTTTGTCCCCAAAGCCCTGGCTGACAGGCCTTCCAGAATGGAGCCTCTGGAGCCACAGCACAAGACTCTGCCTACCCACCCGAAGGAAACTCTGCCCGTCACATTTGCACAAACCCTCCAGATTGGGAGACACATGCAATGGCCCTGAGCCCACCCCAAATTCATTGGCCGCCTTGGAAAAAAAGGCACATTCAGACACATGCCAGACACCTACCTCCAGGCAGAGACCCAGGTTAATGGCCCTGAGTCAGAAGATGGAAACTGACATACCCCTAGGACCTGAATGGAACCTTCTCTTAGGTTTGCAGGCATCTGCCTCCAGAGGCAAACTCTGGAATACATACATATGATCCAACACTTGATCACTAAGCCACAAAACAGAACACCACCTGTCTCCAGAAGGCAACCTGGCTCTGGGGAGCTGCGTCCACCCATCAGGGGAGGAGAATCCTGCATGGCGCCTGAGCCCCCGCCACATTCTAAGGTCCCCTGGACACAAGCCAGCCTTGTGATGCATCAGATAGAGGCTCCCTGTCACTTTAGCCCCATGGGCATTTTGCCCCAAAGCCACCAGGTCAATACGGCCTTGTTCCTGGGCTGCAATGTTAAGTGGAGCTGGGCTTTTCTGGCATCCATGCGGTTACTTCTGCTACAACGTCTTTCCATATGGGAGACCCTGATGCCTTCCAAATAGACTCCCCCTATCCCGCAGAAGGAAAGCTTGCTTTTCAGAGCAGCTCACAAGCCCCAGCCTGGAAAGACCTCCAAGTCCTCATGAGCCAACCCCTCCATTCGTCAGCCATCATGGACACAAACTCCAGCGTGAACAACCATCTGACACGTGCCCTGACTCAGGTTCTGGAGATCTCGATTCAGACACTGTACATTGGAAATGCCATGTGCTCGGCACTGAAGGGAAATGGCACTTGTGCGTTCAGCATTACATCCTCACCCTCCTGGCCCGCCAGTCCTCCAGATTGTTCATTTGGGAGCCACAATGCCGTCTTCTGCCTGCCTTCCAAAAAGAAGAATGGCCTTAGTGGTCTGCCCAGAATCCCCACGTGAGGATCACCCTGCTGGAAACTTGAAGACACCTGAATGTCCTAGGCTGCCCTGTGCACTAATGCTCTGTCTGACGCAACCTGAGACACGACTTCCCATCAGCCCCCCACGTATAGAGCCCCATATCCTGCAGGTGGGATGTGCCAAGGCAGAAACTCTCATCTCTACCCTACTTGGGTGTTTAGGGGTCTGTGACAAGACCATAGCTCAAATTCTGGCCTACGGAGACATTCAACCGCCAAACAGCAGTCCTATTTCCCCACGACGGGAAAAGCTTGCTGTGGGGATGGGGTCTAACCCTCAGAGTAGGAGCCAGCTGTATGGCCCATGAGGGTGGCAGTGGACACAAACAGGCATTCTGAGCCTCATCCTGAGCCCGCTTTAAGCCAGAACCTTTGCTAGCTGGACCAGGAGCCAGCATTTCGGCATGACATGCCCCTAGGCCCAAATCCTCACCCTCAGTTGGGTTCTCTAGCAGGCCGGACCCAGAAGCCGACTCTGGAATCCCTGCTATGGCGGGACCCCTGAGATGTAAACAAGCACTCTTCCCTTCCCCCCAAAAGACACCAAACTCTTGGTAGCCAGGCAGAATCCTCACAGAGGCAGAATCACCCATGGCCCCAAGAGGCTAGCGCTACATTCCATGGCCATGGAGACACACCACCCAGACAGAAAAGCCAGCGCTCCCACCTCCCCATCACCTTCATTTCAGATCCTGCAGCACGGCCCTTAAGGTCTGCTGATCGGGACAGCCATCCCCGTGCCCAGAAATCTATCCCGAGTTTGTGTTTGCAGACTTTTGTAGCCAAATACCACACCGACAGGCACACCATGATGGGGCCTCTGGTCCCACAGCACAGGACTCTGCCTGCACACCCGAAGGAAGCTCTGCACATCACATTTGCCCAAACCCTCCTGATTGGAGGAAACTTGCAATGATCATGAGCCCACCCCAAATTATTTGGCCGCCTTGGAGAAAAGGGGTATTCAGACACATGCCAGATACCTACCTCCAGGCAGACACCCAGGTCAATTTCCTTGAGTCAGAATATGGAACCTGACATACCTCTAGGCCCTCAGTGGAACACTAGCTCAGATTTGATGGCATCTGTCTCCAGAGGCAAACTCTGGAATACCTACATATGGTCCCACACTTGATCGCTGAGCCACAAAACAGAACACCTCGTGTCCCAGAAGGCAACCTGGCTCTTGGGAGCTGCGTCCAGCCCTCAGGGGAGGAGAGAATCCTGCATGGCATCTGAAACCTGACACATTCTAAGGTCTCCCTGGACACAAACCAGCAATGTTAGCCATCAGAATGAGGCTCCCTGTCACCTCAGCAACATGGGCACGTTGCACAATAGCCATCATAACGAAACAGACTTGTTCCTGGGCTGGAATGGTAAGCAGAGCTGGGCTTTCCAGGCATCCATGCAGTGACTTCTGCTACGACGTCTTTCTATACGGGGACCCTGGTGCTATGCAAACGGACTCCCCGTGTCCTGCAGAAGGAAAGCTTACTGTTCGGAGCAGTTCACTGGCCCCAGCCTGGGAAGACCTCCATGGCCTCTTGAGGCCACCCCTCTGTTTGGAGGCAATCATGGAGACAAAGTCCAGCATGAGGGAACACCTGACACGTGCCCTGACTCAGGTGCTTGAGATCTCGAGTCAGACACTGCACATTGGAAATGCCATGTGCTCCGCACTGAACAGAACAGGCACTTGTTCATTCAGAATTCCGTCCTCATCCTCCCGGCCTGCGAGCCTACCAGATTGTTCATTCGGGAGCAACAATGCAGTCTTTTGCCTGCCCTCCAGAAAGAAGAAGTGCCCTAGGAGTCTGCCCAGAATTCCCACGTGAGGATCAACCTGCACGGACCTTGACAGCACCCTAATTTCCTAGGCATCCCTGTGCACTAATGCTCTGTCTGACACAGCCTGAGCCTGTTTTCAAACCAGCCCCCTCACACGCTGGACCAGCAGCCCGCATATTGAGTCTTACATGCCCCTGGGCCCACATCCTCACCCTTGGTCGGGTTCTCCAGGCGCCCAGACCCAGAAGCCGACTCTGGAATCCCTGTTCTGGCGGGACCCCTCAGACGGATATCAGCACTCTTCCCTTCCCCCCGACAGACACCAAACCCTTGGGAACCGGGCCGAATACTCACAGAGGCAGAATCTCCCATGAGGATACAGCTACATTCCGTGGCCAACCAAGACACAACCCAGACAGAAAAGCCTGTGCTCCTGCCACCGCGTCACCCACATTTCAGATCCGGCAGCACTGTCCTACCGGTCTGCAGATCGGGCCTGCCTTCACTTCGCCCAGAACCCAATCCCGAGTTTGTGATTGCAGACTTTTTTCCAAAAAGCCCTGGACGACAGGCCCTCCAGGAGGGGGCCACTGGAACCACAGAGTAGGACTCTGCCAGTCCACCTGAAGGAAGCTCTGCCCGTCACATTAGCACAAACCTTCCAGATTGGGAGACAACTGCAATGCTCCTGAGCCCACCCCAAATTCATTGACTGAATTGGAATAAAGGCACAGTTGGACACAGGCCGGACACCTACCTCCAGGCAGACACCCAGGTCAATGGCCCTGAGGCAGAAGATGGAACCTGACATAACCCTAGGACGTCAATGGAACCCTAGCTTAGTTTTGTAGGCACCTATGTCCAGAGGAAAATTCTGGAATACCTATATACGGTCCAACACTTGATCCCTGAGTAACAAAACAGAACACCTCCTGTTCCCAGAAGGCAACCTGGCCCTTAAGGGCTGCGTCCAAACCTCAGTGGAGGAGAACCCTGTTTGGCGCCTGAGTTCCTGCCACATTCTAAGGTTTCCCTGGACACAAACCAGCATTGTGACCCTCAGAATGAGACTCCCTGTCACCTCAGACCCCTGGGCCCTTTTCACAAGAGACACCAGATCGAAACGGACTTGCTCCTGGGCTGGAAGTGTAAGTGGACCTGGGCTTTCCAGGCATCCATGTGGTGATTTCTGCTACGACGATTTCCATATGGGGGACACAGCTGCCATCCATACCGACTCCACCTGTCCCACAGAAGGTAAGCTTGCTATTCAGAGCAGCTCACAAATCCCAGCCTGGGAAGACCTCCATGGCCTCATGAGGCCAACCCTCCCTTTGCCGGCCATCATGGACACAAACACCAGCGTGAGCAACCACCTGACACCTGCCCTGACTCAGGTGCAGGAGATCTCGAGTCAGATGCTACAAATTGGAAATGACAGGTTCTCCGCACTGAACAGAACCGGCACTTGTGCCTTCAGAATTCTCTCTTCACCCGTCTTGGCCGCAAGCCCTCCAGATTGTTCATTCAGGAGCCCCAACGCAGGATTCTGACTGCCCTCCTGAAAGAAGAAGGGCCCTAGGTGTCTGCCCAGAATCTCCAAGTGAAGATTAACCTGCATGGACCTCAAAGTCACCCCAATATCCTAGGCCGCCCTGTGCACTAATGCTCTGTCTGACACAGCCTGAGTCAAGACCTCCCATCAGCCCCCCAGGTAGCGGGACCCATATCCTGCACGTAGGACGTGCCAAGGGCAGAGACTGTCATCTCTACCCAACCTGGGTATTCATGCCTCTGTGCCCAGACCATAACTCAAATCCCGCCCTATGGCAGAAACCCAAGCATCAATGAGTACTCCTCCTTCCCCATGATGGGAAAAGCTTCCTGTATGGATGGGAGTCTAACCCTCCGAGTGGGAGCTAGCTGCATGGGCCATGATACCACGCCCACCCAGGAGGGTTGCCCTGGCCACAAACAGGCATTTTGACCCTTAGCCTGAACACGCTTTCAAACTAGCACCCTCGCTATCTGTACCATGAACACGCATATTGGGCGTGACATGCTCCTAGGCCCAAATCCTCACCCTCGGTCGGAATCTCCTGGTGTGGCACCCAGAATCCATCTCTGGAATCCCAGCTATGGCGGGAACCCTGAGATGAAAACAGCACTCTTCCCTT
Source organism: Meles meles (assembly GCF_922984935.1). NCBI lineage: Eukaryota > Metazoa > Chordata > Mammalia > Carnivora > Mustelidae > Meles > Meles meles. The sequence goes on from NC_060081.1 coordinate 7,172,028, forward strand.
CCCCTCGAAAGACACCAAAACCTTGGGATCCGGGCAGAATCCTCACAGAGGCAGAATCTCCCATGGACCCATGAGGCTACTGCTACATTCTGTGGCCAACCTATAAACACAACCCAGATAGAAAAGCCTGAGCTCCCACCTTCCCTTTTCCCTCATTTCAGATCCCGTGTTACTGCCCTCACAGTTCTCATATCAGGCCTGCCATGATCTCACCCCTAAATATATAAAGATTTTGTGTTTACAGACTTTTGTCCCCTAAGCCCTGGCCGAGAGCGCCTACATGATAGCATCTCTGGAGCCACAGGCAGGACTCTGCCTGCCAACGCATAGGAAGCTCTGCCCGTCACACTTGCACAAACCCACCTGGTTGGGAGACACTGCAATGCCCTTGAGCCCACCCCAAATTCGTTGGCCACCTTGGAAAAAAGGCCCATTCAGACCATTGCCAGAGACCTACGTCCAGGCAGACACCCAGGTCAATTTCCCTGAGTCAGAAGATGGAACCTGACATACTCCTAGGGCCTCAAAGGAACCCTAGCTTAGGTTTGCAGGAATCTGCCTCCAGAGGCAAACTCTTGAATACCTACATATGGCCCAACACTTGATCCCTGAGCCACAAAACAGAACACCAACTGTCCCCAGATGTCAACATGGCTCCTGGGAGCTGTGTCCAACCATTAGGGGAGGAGAATCCTGTATGGTGCCTAAGCCCCCACCACATTCTAACGTCTCCCTGGACACAAGCCAGCAGTGTAACCCATCAGAATGAGGCTCTCTGTCACCTCAGCCCCCAGTCACTTTGCCCCAATGACACAAGATCCAAACGGTCTGATTCCTGTGCCTGAAGGCAAAGCGGACCTGGGCTTTCCAGGAATTAACATGGTGACTTCTACTATGACTTCTTTCCATATGGGTGACCCTGGTGCCATCCAAACGGACTCCCCCTGTCCTGCAAAAGGAAAGCCTGCTGTTCGGAGGAGCATCTCACAAGCCCCAGCCTGGGAAGATCTCCATGGCTTCATGAGGCCATCCCTCCATTCGTCGGTCATCATGGACCTAAACTCCAGCGTGAGTGACCATATGACACATGCCTTGACTCAGGTGCTGGAGATCTCGAGTCAGATGCTGCACATTGAAAATTCCATGTGCTCAGCACTGAACAGAACTGGCACTTGTGCCTTCAGAATTAAGGCCACTGCCTCCTGGCCCGCCAGCCCTCCAGATTGTTAATTTGGTAGCCATAAATCAGTCTTCTGCCTGCCCGCCAGAATAAAGAAGGGCCCTAGGGGACTGTCCAGAATCCCCACGTGAGGATCAACCTGCACGGACCTTGTTGGCCCCCGAACATCCTAGGCCGCCCTGTATACTAATGCACTCTTTGAAACAGCTTGAGCCCCGAACTCCTAACAGCCCCCTAGTAGCGGGCCAAATATCCTGCAGGTGGTACGTGCCAAGGCCAGAGAAGTCATCACTACCCCACACGGGTATGCAGGAGTCTGTGTCCAGACCATAGCTCAAATCCCAGCCTATGGGGGAACCACAAGCATCAATGAGTACTCCTCCTTCCCCATGATGGGAAAAGCTTCGTGTATGGATTGGAGCCTAACCTCAGAATGGGCGCAAGCTACATGGCCCATGAGACCACACCCACCCAGGAGGGTTGCCCTGGCCACAAACAGGCATTGTGACCCTTAGCCTGAGCCCGCTTTAAATAGCACCCTTGCTAGCTGGACCATGAGCCCGCATATCGGGTGTGACAAGCCCCTTGGCCCAAAATCCTCACCCTCAGTCAGGTTCTCCGGGCACCCGGATCTAGAAACTGACTCTGGAATTCCTGCTATGGCGGGACACCTGAGATGGAAAACCGAACTCTTCCCTTCCCCCTGAAAGACATCAACCACTTGGGAGCCGGGCAGAATCCTCACAGAGGCAGAATCTCTCATGGCCACATGAGGCCACCACTCCATTCCATGGCCAGTCGAGACACACAACCCAGGCAGAAAAGCCTGTGATCCCGATTCCCCATCGCCCTAATATCAGATCCCGAGGCACTGCCCTCAAGGTCTGCAGATCAGGCCTGCCATCACCTCACCCCTCACTCTAACCCAAGTTTGTGTTTGCAGACTTTTGTCCCTGAGCCCTGGCCGACAGGCCCTCCAGGGTGGGGTATCTGGAGCCTCTGCGCAGGACTCTGCCTTGCCTCCTGTAGGAAACTCTGGCCGTCACAGTTGCACAAACCCTCAAAATTGGGAGACACCGGCAAGGCCCCTGAGCCCACCCAATTTTGATTGCTGCTCTAGACAGAAATACACAGTCTGACACATGCAGACACCTACGGCCAGGCAGACACCCAGGACAATGGCCCTGAATCAGAAGGTGGAAACTGACATGCCCCTAGGACTTCAATGGAACCCTAACTGAGATTTGCAGGTATCTGTCCCAAGAGGCCGGTTCTGGAATATCTACATATGGTCCAACGCTTGGTCCCTGAGCCACAAAACAGAACACCTCCTGTCCCTAGAAGTTCTCCTGGCTCCTGGGAGCTGCGTCCTGCCCTCACGGGAGGAGAATCCTGCAAGGTGCCTGAGCCCTCAGCACATTCTAAGGTCTCCCTGGGAAAAAGCCATACATTGTGACCCATCCACATGAGGGTCCCTGTCAACTCAGCCCCCTGGGCACGTGTCCCAGAGCCACCAGAACGAAACTGCCTTGTTCATGGGCTGAAAGGATAAGCTGAGCTGGGCTTTCCAGACAGGTATACGGTTAGTCCTGATAACATGCTTTCCATAGGGGGAACTCTGGAGCCATCAAAATGGACTCCCCCTGTGCTGCAGAAGGAAAGCTTGCTGTATGGAACAGCTCACATACGCCAGCCTCAGAAAACCTCCATGGCCTCATTATGCCACCCCTCCATTCATGGGGCATCATGGACACAAACTCCATCATGAGCGAACATCCAACACTCGCCCTGACTCAGGTGCTGAAGATATCGAGTCAAACGCTGAACATTGGAACTTCCATGTGGTCGGCACTGAACTGAACCAGCACTTGTGCGTTCAGATTCCCAACTCACTCACCTGGCCTGCAAGCATCCAGATTGGGAACTCTGGATCCATAAGGCAGCTTTCTGCATGACCTCCAGAAAGAAGGACCCTATTGGTCTGCCCAGAATCGCCATGTTTGGATCAAGCTATGGCCCAAGACGGAACCCCAATATCCAGGCTGTACTGTACTCTAATGCTTTCTCCGACACAGCCTGATCCCCGACCTCCAGTAAGGCCAGAGGTAACGGGTGCCATCTCTTGCAGGTGGGACCAGCCATGGCCCGAGGCTGTCATCTCTACCAAACCTGGGTGTTCATGCATCGGTGCCCAGACCATAGCTCCAATACCAGCCTACTGGGAACCTCAAGCACAAATGACCACTCCTCCTTCCTCACATCCAGAAAACCTTGATGTGAGGATGGGGATCAATCCCTCAGAATGGGAGACAGCTACATGACCCCGTTGCCTACATTTAGATCCTGAGGCACTGCCCTCACGGTCTGTAGATCGGACCTGCCATCACCTCCCCCCTCAAACTAACCCGAGTTTGTGTTTGCCGACTTTTTCCCCAAAGCACTGGCTGACAGGCTCTCCAGGATGGGGCCTCTGGAGCTACAGCCCAGGACTCTGCCTGCCCTCCTGAAGGAAACTCTGCCCTTCACAGTTGCACAAATCCTCCAGTTTGGGAAACACATGAAATGCACTTGATCCCACCCCAAATTCGTTGGCCGCCATGGATAAAAGGTGCATTCATATACATGAGAGACAGCGACCTCCAGGCAGACAGCCAGATCAAAGGCCCTCAGTCAGAAGATGGAAACTAACATGCCCCTAGGACCTCAACGGAACACTAGCTTAGGTTTGCAGGCATCTGATTCCAAAGGGAATGCCTGGAATATCTACATAAGTTCTAACGCATGATCCCTGAGCCACAAAACAGAACACCTCCTGTCCCCAGAAGGCAACCTGGCTCTTGGGAGCTGCGTCCACCCTCAGGGGAGGAAAATCCTGCATGGCGCCTAGCCCCTGCCACATTCTAAGTTTTCCCTGGACACAAGCCTGCAATGTGATCCATCAGAATGAGGCTACCTGTCACCTCAGCTCCGTGGGTCCTTTACCTCAGAGCCACTAGATCAAAACAGCCTTATTCCTGGGCTGGAAGTGTAAGCGGAGCTAGGCTTTACAGGCAACCATGCAGTGACTTCTGCTACGATGTCTTTCCATATGGTGGATGCTGGTACCATCAAAACGGACTCCCCCTTTCCTGCAAAAGGAAAGCTTGCTGTTCGGAGTAGTTCACAAGCCCCAGCCTGGGAAAACTCCATAGCCTCATGAGGCCACCCCTCCATTCGTCGGACCATCATGGACACAAACTCCAGCGTGAGCGACCATCTGACACATGCCCTGACTCAGGTGCTGAAGATCTCGAGTCAGACGCTGCACATTGGAATTGCCATGCGCTCGACACTGAATGGAAATGGCCTTGTGCGTTCAGAATTCCGTCCTCACCCTCCTGGACGGCCAGCCCTCCAGATTGTTCATTGGGGGACCAAAAAGCCATCCTCTGCCTGCCCTCCAGAAAGAAGAGGGGTCCTAGGGGTCTTCTCTGAAAATAAACCTGCAAGGACCTCAACAGTGTTAGGGTCCATGATCAAAGGAATGAGACTGACACAGCAAAAATCAAGCAAAGCTTTATTTCATGCCAAGCATCAAAAATCAAACCGACCAGTCATGGCCATCTCTTACGTAGAGGCGACGATGACGAGGATGTCGTTCCCGATGACAAAGAGGCAAGGATGAGGAGGACGACAAGGGTGACAACCCCGATGACACAGACTCTGCTCCCCATGATGTCACTCCAACAAGGCCTCTCCCTGGATGAGGCCACACGCTGGACGAGGCCGCTCCCGACAATGAAGAGGCCACTCTGGACAAGGCTGTTCCCAACAATGAAGAGGCCGCTGCAAACAAGTCCGCTCCCAATGACAAAGAGGCTGCTCTGGACAAGGCCTTTCAAGAACGAGGCCGCATGCCAACGAGGTCGCTCCCCAGAATGACGCCACTGTGGTGAGGCCGCTCCGGTCCAGGCCACTCCAACAAGGTCGTAGCTCGGGGTGGCGAGGCTGCTGACAGCAGCTAGGCTGGTCGCGGTGGTGCTGCGGCTCAGGGCGGTGAGGGGCAGCGCTGCTCCTGATGACCCCAACACTATCACTCCTATGACTACCCTAATGGCTCCCAAAGGCTACCCTAATGGCTACTCTTAACGGCTCCCAAAGGCTACTTTTAACAGCTACTCTAATGGCTATTCTAACTGCTATTCTAACTACTCCTAATTCTCCAACAGCTATTCTAACTCCTCCTACTTCTCCAACGGCTATTCTAACTCCTCCTACTTCTCCAATGGCTATTCTAACTCCTCCTACTCCTCCCAGCCTCCCAGACTCACAGACTAACCTTTATAGAGGTGGTTGAGCCGGGCCCACACACAGGTGGCCAATGAGATTTCAACTCACTACAGCTAATATATGCACACCCCACTGATTGGATATGGCTATATGGCCTGGCCCGTCCCTATATCCAGGGTTTACAAGTAAGTTCCTCTGGCTAACCAGGCCTCTGCATTCCCCCCTTTTCTTTGGAAATAGTCTAATCCTTGACTTTTAAGCCAGTTCTATGTTCTGTTGTAAGGGGGTTATATTGCTCATGTAAGACTAACATTTTTATCACTCCAATTTTCCTTGGTACAAATGACATTCAGGCATTTATAATACAGGGGCCAAAAATTAACAGTAGTGCACAGTCGGCTAATGAGTTAGCCATTCAATGCTTTGTATAACATTTTCCATTTTTTTCCCAATTCCGTTCATCCAATTTCCCACCTATACTCCACATAAACAGGTAACAAAAGGAGCAACAATAAACCCACAGTCCTTTTAGTCTTAGCTTTAGTCCATGGTCAGCGGGGTCCGTCGGCTGCAGCTTCCATCTCTGGGGGGTGTCCTTGTCCTCAGCTCGTTTGACATGACCCGCTTGAATCCAGGCCCCAATGCCTCCCACCTTTACCGCCGTGGGGGTGGTCAAAATAACAGCAAATGGTCCCTTCCAGCGAGGCTCCAAGTTTCCCACTTGATAGCGATGTATCCAAACCAAGTCCCCGGGTTGGTAAGGATGTTGTCCCACCTCCGTCTCTGTCCCAGGGTGGGCAGTCAGGATCCCTGAGTGGGCTTATTAAAGACAGACTGTAATGCCTGCAGTGACTGGAGTACAGATTGATCAATCATTTCTGCTAGGGCAAACTCTTGTAATTGAGGACAGAGTGGGGGGGGGGTCTCCCAAACATTATTTCAAATCGGGTCACCTTACTTAAATAAGGTGTACATATTGCTCTGAGGAGGGAGAAAGGATGGAGATTCACTCATCCACCGCCAGTCTCCAGAATTAGTTTTGTCAAGGTCTCTTTAAGAGTCCGATTCATTCTCTCTACTTGCCCAGAACTCTGGGGCTGGTAGGCACAATGTAGTTTCCAATTAGTGCCCACAGCCTTGGCCAATGCCTGTGAGACTGAACTCACAAATGCAGGGCCATTGTCTGACCCGATCGCAAGAGGCAACGCAAACCTAGGAATCATTTCTTCTAGTAGCTTTTTGGCTACCACTCCTGCCATCTCATGTTTGGCGGGAAAAGCATCTACCCAGCCTGAAAAGGTATCCACAAAAACGAAGATGTACTTGTGCCCATATTTTCCAGGTTTCATTTCTGTAAAATCTATTCCCAATAAATTCCTGGTTCCTTACCTCTTTCTCTTTTCCCTCTTCCCATTTTAGTTCCTCCCATATTAACTGCCTAGCATTGAGCACATCTATCAACTACATCCTGAACCATACACCCTAATTTAGAACCCTGGAACTGCTTGCCTATAAGCTCCTTAAGTTTGCTTATCCCAAAATGAGTACCCTGATGTATCTGGTCTATTAACTGTAAGGGCGTGGTTGGCCAGAGGGAGTCATTCTGTGTTTATGCAGTGAACTTAGATTGACCCCACCCATCCCAGAGGAACTTACTTGCAAAGCCTAGATACAAGGGCGGGTCAGGTCAGGTGAAGCCATCCAATCAGTAGGGAGCACATATATCTACTAGGGTCAATTGAAATTCAATTGGCCACCTCTGTGTTACCTAGCAGTTTTTTTTTTTCTTTGTGTGGCAGACCTAGCATGACTGTGCAGTTTTCTCTGTGTATTGCAATCCCATTGGCCACCTGTGTGGCGGGGCTCAACCACCTCTATAAAAGCTGGTCTGTGAGGCTGCAGATATATATATATATATATATATATATATATATATATAGATATAGATATAGATATAGATATAGATATAGATATAGATATAGATATAGATATAGATATAGATATATAGATATATAGATATATATCTATATCTATATCTATCTATCTATATATATATATAGCAGGAGGAGTCAGAGTAGCAGGTAGGGGAGCCATTGGGAGCAGCCTCATCAGCCTCACCACCCTGAGCAGCAGCAGCAGCAGCAGCAGCAGCAGCAGCAGCATTGCTGCCCTGAGCAGCAGCAGCCGCACTGCCATGAGTGGCCGCGCCACCCCGAGCAGCAACAGCAGCAGCAGCAGCAGCAGCAACAGCAGCAGCAGCAGCAGCAGCAACAGCAGCAGCAGCAGCAGCAGCAGCAGCAGCGCCACCGCGAGTGGCCCCGCTGCCCTGAATAGCAGCAGCAGCAGCAGCGCCGCCATGAGCGGCCCCACTGCCCGAGCAGCAGCAGCAACAGCAGCAGCAGCAGCGCCGCCGCGAGTGGTCCCAACGCCCTGAGCAGCAGCACCAGCAGCAGCAGCGCCACCGCGAGCGGCCTCACCACTCGAGCAGTGCCGCCGTGGGGATTAGCCTCTCAGGAGCCGGCAGTGCAACCTCGTCATCGGGAGTGGCCTTGCTGGGAGCACTGCTGCCCAAGCGTCATGAGCGTCGCCGGGCAGCGGCCTCACCAGCCAGGCAGCGGCCTTGCCAGGGAGCAACGCTGCCGGAGTGTCATCATCAGGAAGCGGGAGTCGTCGGGTAGTGGGCGTTGTCGGGTAGCAGGAGTCACTGGGTAAGGGAAGTAATCGGAGTCGGTGTCCTAGTCATCGGCGCCTCTTTGTAAGAGATGGCCCCGACTGGTTTATTTGATTTTTGATGCATGGCATTGCTGGGAGCCTTGTTGGCTGCGGCCTCGTCCAGGGAGCGGCCTCGCTGGGAGCATCCTGTGGTACAGTGAGGGTGGGGCAAGGAGCCTCCAGGAAGGACCCCAGGCCAGGGAGGCGGTGGCCCCCAGAAAGGCTCAGGCACTTATCGGTCAGTTTGGTTTCTAATGCATGGGTCCCGGGCACCTAACAGTCAGTTTGGGTTCTGATGCATGGCACGAAATAAAGCTTTGCTTGATTTTCGCTTTGTGTCAGTCTCGTTCCTTTGATCACGGACCCTAACACTAACTTTTTGCCTAGTCATCAAGGAAGATGACTTTTTTTTGCTTTCGTCTTACCCCAGTCCCCTTCATAGTCCAATTTAAACCACTTCTGTAAATACTTTAAATCTTCTTCTGAAGAGTTCAGTTTTTCTGGTAGGTCTGGAGCCTGGAGTGGAACCAGTTCTTGCACTGTTTCTCTGGCTGCTTGCTTTGTGGCTTGATCTGCTAATTGGTTTCCTTTTGACATCAGATCAGTCCCCTTTCGGTGTCCTGGGCAATGCATAATGGCCACCTCTTTTCGGTCCCAAATAGCCTGGAGGAGGGCCAATATTTCTCCTCTGTTTTAAATTCCTTTTCCTTCTGCTGTTAATAGGCCCCCTTCTTTATAAATAGCCCCATGTATATGGAGAGTAACAAAGGCATACCTGCTGTCTGTATAGACATTGGCGGTTTTACCTTTGGCCATCTGCAGTGCCTTAGGGAGTGCAATTAGTTCTGCTTTTCGTGCCAAATTCCATGTGGCAGGGCTGCTGTCCAGAGTTTCTGCTCAGGAGAAACCACTGCAGCCCCCGCATACCTCTTTTGATTGACCATGTAGCTACTCCCATCTGTGAACAGAGTCATCTCAGCATCCGGGAGGGGAATGTCTCTGAGATCCAGCCCCACTCCTGTGACTTGGGTTAGGACCTCCCCACAGTCGTGTGGATGGTCAGCCATCTCCTCTGGCAGCAGCGTGGTTGGATCCAGCACTGCCAGGGGCCAGAAGGTCACTCTTGTTTCATTGAGGAGGAGGTCATGATACCCCGTCACTCAGGCATCCGTCATCCATCAGTCTGGTGGAGTCCGGAGAAGGCCCTCAATACCGTGGGCAGTTGTCAAGATGAGATTTTGACCCAAATTTAATTTATTTGCATCCTTGACCAGGAAGGCATGGCAGCAACTATGCAGAGGTAAGAGGGGAACCTAGACGCTACTGGATCCAGTTTCCTGCTAAAAAAGGCTACTGACCTTTGCCAAGGTCCCAGAGTCTGAGTCAAAACTCCTTTGGCCACCCCTGCTTTCTTATCCACATACAAGTGGAAGGGCTTGGTAACATCTGGGATGGCCAATGCTGGGACACTCAGTACAGCTGTTTGTAATTCCCAAAATGCTCCTTCTGCCTCAGCTGTCCACTCCATCATAGTGAGCCCCCCCTTTTGCCAGTTCGTAGGGAGGTTGGGCAATCTCCGCAAACCACAGTATCCACAGCCTACTGTAGCCTGCCATCCAAGAAACTCCCTCACTTGTTGGGACATGGTGGGGCGGGGGTATCTGGTGATCACGTGTTTCCTGGACTCAGACAGTGAACACCCTCCCCCATGAAGATCAAAGCCTAGATATAAGTGGCATGGCTCTGACAGAGCTGTGTCTTCCTTGCTGACACCCGATACCCTTTTTCGTGCAGTCTGTAAGAGAGCTCTCATCCCCCACAAGCATGACTCATAGTCCTCAGCAGCTACTAGCAAGTCATCAACATACTGTAGCAGAGTGACCCCTGGGTTACAGGTTCTCTACTCACGCAAATCCTTGTGTAAGGCCTCATCAAAAAAATGGTGGGTGAATTTTTGAATCCTTGGGGAAGTCTTGTCCAGGTGAGCTGGCCTTGGAACACTTCTTGTGGATTGGCCCATTCAAAAGCAAAAAGGGGTTGAGATTCCCTTGCTAAAAATATGCAGAAAAATGAATCCTTGAGATCTAAGATGGTATACACAGTTCTTTTGGGGCCCAGGAGGCAGAGTAGGGTATAGGGGTTAGGCACCATCGGGTAGATATCTTCAACCCATTTATTAACTTCCCACAAGTCCTGAACGGGCCGGTACTCCCCAGTCTCAGACTTTTTGATGGGCAGCAAAGGTGTGTTCCATGGAGATTTGCAAGGAACTATGATCCCGTCTCCTTGAAGTTGATTAATGTGTTTTCTGATCCCTTCCTTTGCTTCCCGGGGAAGGGGGTGCTGCCGAATGTGAACAACCGTAACCATCACCTTTAATTGTACCACCACTGGAGATACTACCCTGACTAAGCCAGCGGTCTTCACTTCTGCCCAGACCTCGGAAAACTCGACCTATAGGATTTGGAGAAGTCTCCCCGCCTTTGTGTCCTCTGGTTTTGAGACTGGCTTGTAAAGGGAGTATTCATCTACTGCTGCCATAAGCATCTGTACATTGTGTTGTCTCAAGGTTACAGTCATGTGTACTTTCGAGAACTGAATGCCAGATCGTAACTTGTGAAGGAGATCTCTTCCCATCAAGTTATATGGGGCATTAAGGAGGAACAAAAATCGTTTTTTAACTACTCCCAAGGAGAAGTTTAAAGTCCTTTCTATTGTCCATTTTTGTCTCTCTGTGCCATTTGCTCCTTATACCCAAACTTCCTCTTTGGATAGTTTTCCCATAGATTAAAATGATGATGAAAATTGGGCTCCCGTGTCCACCAAAAAAATCAATTGATTTCCCCTCCACTTCAATTTTTACTCTGGTGGTCAACATTGCCGTCTTCCTTTTGATGCACTCCCTGGCCCAGTGTCCTTGTTCATTACAGTAAGCGAACTGATCTGAATCTAAATCTTTCCACCTACCTTCTCTGTGCTTAGGCTTTTCCTCCCATTTACTATCCCCTACCTATCTCACATAATGCCAAAACCTTAACCAGCTTTTTGTCTGTTTTTCATCCCCCTGTGCATCCCTGTTGTTAAACACCTTTTCTGCTATTCCCAATAACTCAATCAGATTCTTCCCTTCAAATCCTTCAATTTCCCGAAGTTTCCTCCTGATATCCAGGGCTGACTGACTGGCAAAAGCAGGATTCACTGCTCCCTGATTTTCGGGTGCCTCAGGATCGATCAGGCTATACATTTTATAGGCTTCAATAAGCCTTTCTAGGAAAGCTCCTGGAGACTCACTCTTACCTTGAGTCACTGTACTAATTCTGGTTTAGTCTGATGGTTTAGTCTGAGTGCAACTTTCACTTCTGGAAATTCACTTCCAGGATTTCAACATATCAAAGACCTGTATTTGTTCTGAAAGTCTCCCACATGAATTTTCTTTAAGGCGGAATTCATCTTGCAAGAGAATTAAAACAATTACAAATGACAAAAAACTCAGAATAGATATGGTTAAATGTCAAATGATGACCCTTATCAAAACATTAAAGGATTAGGAAATGTATAGAAACTCTGGAGTAGTTACAGTATTTACCCAAATATAACCCAAGGTTTATCATTGATTTAGCAGTAATTCCTGAGTAACTTAGCATATCAAGGGAAAGCCTTATGAGTCAAAGAGATCTCATTTACAATTCTAGGTGAGCAAAGAGAAAACCATTCACATTTTAGCCAATTGTGAACTGTTACAAAAGCCATTAAGCACAAAACTTGTTTACTAACAGATTTCAAAAGCACAAACCCAGTTCCAGCAACCAGCACACTAGCACTTCATCCCATTTGTCATCCAAGCAAAACTTCAAAGCTTCAGGTTGCCGAAGTGTCTGAAAGCTACTTTAACAATTACCCATTAAAACCCTGAGACAGACAATTAACCATCAGTTCAGTCTACTCTTTGCTAACAGATTGCATGTTCCATCTGGGCCCATTCCACAAGACACCATGCTTTCTCGCCAGCAAGGGGTAGGGGTTAGGCAGTCCATGTCGGGCCAGAGAAGGCAAGGAATTCCCCGAAACAAAGGTAGTTTCGGCAGCTGCTTGAGAACATTCCTTAAAGTCTCTGTCCTGAGTTAGACTAACCCCAGTTGGCTCTAGTGATAGCCCTTAACACACGAAATGAGTGAGGGAGAAGCCCCACATCTATTATGAGGAATGGAGGGACAAAAGTCAGAGTCCCCTTACTCTTTGCTTATCCCATTCCCTCAAACATAACAAACAACACAGCAGACAACAAAAAGACAAGACAAAGACAACTGCAGGCCCAGTGGTCCTGCCACCGTTGGGGATTTCCTAGGGGAACTCAAACGCCCGATAAACACCTCAGGGGACTCGAACCCCCAATGACCACCTTGGGGGACTCGAACCCCCGATGACCACCTAGGGGGACTCGAACCCCCTGACCTTCTAGGGGAACTCAAACCCCCTGGTGACCATCTAGGGAGACTCTAACCCCTCCAACCACACAGGGGGACTCGAACCCTCTCTCAATCTACCAGCAGAGGGATGTGGCATCCCCGCATCCACTCCAGCCCTGGGGAGCATGGCTGCGTCCAGCTTCTCCCCAGTGGGCAATAACCTGGAGCTCCAACCAGACATACAGACAAGATTCTAACACCTCCAGAGGCTTTTCCCATAAATTCCGATGCTGGCTCAGTTCTCATTGTTTGATTCCGGACGAGCACCCAATGGTAGGGTCTGTGATCAAAGGAACGAGACTGACACAGAGCAAAAATCAAGCAAAGCTTTATTTTATGCCAAGCATCGAAAATCAAACCGATCGGTTGGGGCCATCTCTTATGTAGAGGCGACAATGACAAGGATGTCCCTCCCGATGACAATGAGGTGAGAATGAGGAGGATGACAAGGATGACAACCCTGATGACACAGTCTCTGCTCCCCATGAGGCCACTCCGACAAGACCACTCCGACAAGGCCACTCCCCAGAGGAGGCTGCTCCTGATGATGAAGAGGCGAGGATGACAAGGACGACATCCCCGATGACACAGACTCTGCTCCCCATGACGCCACTCCAACAAGGCCACTCCCCGAACGAGGCCACACGCCGGATGAGGACGCTGCTGACGATGAAGAGGCTGCTCCAGACAAGGCCGCTCCCAATGACAAAGAGGCCGCTCTGGAAAGGCCGCTCAAGGACGAGACCGCATGCCAATGTGGCCACTCCCCAGAATGATGGCTCTCTGGCGAGGCCGCTCCAGACCAGGCCACTCCAGTGAGGTCGCAGCTCAGGGTGCCGAGGCCGCTGGTGGTGGGGACGCAGCTGGGGGTGGCGAGGCTGCTGGCGGCGGCTAGGCTGGTCGCGGTGGGGCAGCGGCTCAGGGCGGTGAGGGTTGTGGCCTGGGGCAGCGAGGCTGCTGGCAGTGGGGCTGCTGGTCGCGGTGGGGCTGCGGCTTGGGACAGCGCTGCTCCCGATGACCCCAACATTATCACTCCTATGACTATCCTAATGGCTCCCAAAGGCTACCCTAATGGCTACTATTAACGGCTCCCAAAGGCTGCTTTAACAGCTACTCTAATGGCTATTCTAACTGCTATTATAACTCCTCCTACTTCTCCAACAGCTATTCTAACTCCTCCTACTTCTCCAAGGGCTATTCTAACACCTCCTACTTCTCCCCCCTCCCAGCCACACAGAGTAACCTTTATAGAGGTGGTTGATCCCGGCCCACACACAGGTGGCCAATGAGATTTCAACTCACTACAGTTAATATATGCACACCCCACTGATTGGATATGGCTATCTGGCCTGTCCTGTCCCTATATCTGGGGTTTACAAGTAAGTTCCTCTGGCTAACCAGGCCTCTAAAGACAGCACCACAATGTCCTAGGCCACCCTGTGCACTAATGCCCTGTCAGAATCAGACTGACCCCGACCTCCAATCAACCCCCAGGTAGCTGGCCCCATTTCGTGCATGTGGGATGTGCAAAGGCCAGAGACTGTCATCTCTATCCAACTTGGGTATTCAGACGTCTGTGTGCCCAGATCATAGCTCAAATCCCGGCCTATGGGGGAATGTTAGCATCAAAGAGCACTCCTCCTTCCCGACGATGGGAAGTTTGCTGTAGCGATAGGGGTCTAACCCTCAGAGTAGGAGGCAGCAGCATGGCGCATGAGACCACGCCCACACAGGAGGGCTGCCTTGGCCACAAACAGGCATTGTGATCCTCAGTCTGAAAGCCTGTGCCTTCTTTCAATCCAGCCCCCTCGCTATCTGGTAAACCAGCCCCCTCGCTAGCTGGACCAGGAGCCCACATATCTGGCCTGACATATCCCTAGGCCCAAATCCTCACCCTTGGTCGGGTTCTCCAGATGCCCGGACCCAGAAGCCGACTCTGGAATCCCTGATATCACGGGTCCCCTGAGATGAAAAACAACACTCTTCTCTTCCCCTGAAAGACACCAAACCCTTGGGAGCCGGGCAGATTCCTCACAGAGGCAAAATATCCACTGGACATGGACCCATGAGGCTACCGCTACATTCTGTGGTCAACCGAGACACCCAACCCAGAGAGAAAAGTCTGCACTCCCGCCTCCCCGTCGCTCTCGTTTGAGATCTTGTGGCACTGCCCTCACATTCCGAAGATCGGTTCTGTCATCACCTCGCCCAGAAACCTATCCCGAGTTTGTGTTTGCAGAATTTTGTCCCCAAGGCCCTGGCTCACAGGCCCTCCAGGATGGGGCCTCAGGAGCCACAGCGCAGGACTCTGTCTACCCACCCGAAGGAAACTCTGCCTGTCACATTTGCACAAATCCTCTAGATTGGGAGACACCTGCAATGCCCCTGAGCCCACCCCAAATTCCTTGGCCGCCTTGGAAAAATGTGCATTCGGACACATGTCAGACAGCTACCACCAGGCACACACCCAGATCAATGGCCCTAAGTCAGAAGATGGAGCCAGACATACCCCTCTGACCTCAACGGAACCCTACCTTAGGTTTTCAGGCATCTGCCTCCAGATGCAAACTCTGGCTTATGAACATATGGTCCAACACTTGATCCCTGAGCCACAAAACAGAACACCTCCTGTCCCCAGAAGGCAACCTGGCTCTTGGGAACTGTGTCCAACCCTCAGAAGAGGGGAATCCTGCATGGCACCTGATCCCCCGCCACATTCTAAGGTCTCCCTGGACACCAGCCAGCCTTGTGACCCATCAGAATGAGGCTCCCTGTCACCTCAGCCCCCTGGGCACGTTGCCCCCAAGCCAACAGACAAAACAGCCTTGTTCCTAGGTGGGAAGTGTAAGCGGAGCTGGGCTTTCCAGCCATCCATGTGGTGACTTCTGCTATGACGTCTTTCCATAGGGTGGACTCTGGTGTCATACAAAGGGACTCCTCCTGTCCCACAGAAGGAAAGTTTGCTGTTCAGAGAAATTCACAAGTCCCAGCCTGGGAAGACCTCATGGCCTCATGAGGCCACACCTCCACTCGTTGGCCATCATGGACACAAACTCCAGTGTGAGCGACCATCTGACACGTGCCCTGAATCAGGTGCTAGAGATCTCGAGTGAGATGCCACACATTGCAAATTCCAGGTTCTCAGTACTGAACTGGACTGGCGGTTGTGCGTTCAGAATTCCGTCCTCACCTTCCTGAGCAGCAAGCCCTCGATATTTTTCATTCAGGAGCCCAAAGGGAGTCTTCTTCTTGCCCTCCAGAAAGAAGAAGGGCCCTAGGGTCTGCCTAGAATCCCCACGTGTGGCTCAACCTGCACGGACCTCGAAAACACCTCAATATCCTAGGCTGCCCTGTGCACTAATGCTCTGTCTACCACAGCCTGAGCCCCCATCTCCCATCAGCCACATAGGTAGCGGGCCTCATATCCTGCAGGTGGGACCTGACATGGCCAGAGACTCTAAACTCTACTGGACTTATGTATTCAGGCGTCTGTGCCCAGACCACAGCTCAAATTGGGGCCTATAGGGGAACCTCAAACACAAAGGATCACTCCTCTTTCCCCACGAAGGGAAAAGCTAGCTGTGGGGATGGGGGTCTAACACTCAGAGTGGGAGCCAGCTGCATGGCCCATGAGACCATGCCAATGCAGGAGGGCTAACCTGGCTACAAAGAAGCATTGTGAGTCTCAACCTGAGTTGATTTCAAACCACCCCCTTTCTAGCTGGACCAGGAGCCCCCATATCGGGCCTGACATGCCCCTAGGCCCCAATCCTCACCCTCAGTCAGGTTCTCCAAACACCCATACCCAGAAGCTGACTCTGGAATCCCTGCTATGGTTGGACTGCTAAGGGAGAAAATAACACTCTTCCCTTCCACTGGAAAGACACCAAACCCTTGGGAGCCGGGCAGAATCCTCACAGAGGCAGAATCACCCATGGCCCCATTAGGCTAACACTAAATTCTGTGGCCAAGCGAGACACAAAACCCAGACAGAGAAGCCTGTGCTCCCGCCTCCCCGTTTCCCTTATGTAAGATCATGCAGCAGTGCCCTCACGGCCTGCCATCACCTCGCCCCTAACCCTATTACGAGTTTGTGTTTGCAGACTTTTGTCCCCAAAGCCCTGGCCAACAGACCCTCCAGGATGGGGCCTCTGGAGCCATAGCACAGGACACTGTCTGCCCACTTGAAGGAAAATCTGCCCGTCACATTTGCATAAACCCTCAGATTAGGAGACACCTGCAATGCCCCTGAGCCCACTGCAAATTTGTGGCTGCCTTGTAAAAAAGGCTCATTCAGAAATATGACAGACACCTACCTCCAGGCAGACACCCAGGTCAATGACCCTGAGTCAGAAGATGGAACCTGCCTTACCCCTATGACCTCAACAGAAACGTAGCATAGGTTTGCAGGCATCTGTCTCCAGAGGCAAACTCTAGAATACCAACATATGATCCAGGACTTGATCCCTGAGCCACAAAACAGAACACCTCTTGTCCCCAGAAGGCAACCTGGCTCTTGGCAGCTGAGTCCAACCCTCAGGGGAGGAGAATCCTGCATGGTGCCTGAGCCCCCGCCACATTCTAAGGTCTCTCTGGACACAAGCCATTATTATGACCCATCAGAATGAGGCTCCCTGTCACCTCAGCCCCCAGGGCATTTTGCCACAGATACACCAGATCAAAATGACCTTGTTCCTGGGCTGGAAGTCTAAGCTGAACTGGGCTTTCCAGGCATCCATGCAGTGACTTTTTCTACCACGTCTTTATATGGGGGACCTTGTTGCCATCAAAATGGACTCCTCCTGTCCCGGAGAAGGAAAACTTGTTGTTCAGAGCAGCTCACAAGCTGCATCCTGGGAAGACCTCCATGGCCTCATGAGGCCACCCCTCAATTCGTCGGCCATCATGGACAAAAACACCAGCGTGAGCGACCATTTGACATGTGCCCTGACTCAGATGCTGGAGATCTCGAGTCAGATGCTGGAGATCTCGAGTCAGATGCTGCACATTGGAAATGCCATGTGCTCGGCACTGAACTGAACCGGCGCTTGTGCTTTCAGAATTCCGTCCTCACCCTCTTGGCATGCCAGCCTTCCAGAATGTTCATTCGATATCCCAACGCAGACTTCTGTTTGCCTTCCAGACAGTAGAAGGGCCCTTGAGGTCTGCCCAGAATCCCCACGTGAGGATCACCATGCTAAAACTTCTAAGGCACTCCAATGTCCTAGGCCGCCCTGTTCACTAATGCTCTGTCTGACACAGCCTGAGCCCCACACATAGCGGGCCCTGTATCCTGTATCCTGCAGGTTGACGTTCCAAGGCCAGAGGATGTTATCTCTACCCAACCTGTGTATTCAGGGTTCTGTGCCTAGATCATACTCAAATTCTGGCCTATGGGGGAATCTCAATCATCAAAGAGCACTCCTCCTTCCCCTCGTAGGGAAAGCCTTGCTGTGAGGATGCGTATCTAACCCTTAGAGTGGGAGACAGCTGCATGGCTCATCAGATCATGCCCACCCAGTAGGGCTGCACTGGACACAAAGAGGCATTGGGACCCTAATCCTGAGCCCTCTTTCAAACCAGCCCCTCGCTAGCTAGACTTGGAGCCCACTTATCGGGTGTGACATTACCCTAGGCACAAATCCTCACCCTCGGTCGGGTTTGCCAGGCACCCGGACCCAGAAGCTGAATCCGAATCCCTGCTATGGCGGGACCCGTGAGACGGAAAACAGTACTGTGCCCTTCCCCCCGAAAGACATCAAACCTTTGGGAGATGGGCAGAATCCTCACAGAGGCAGAATCCCCTATGGGCCCATGAGGCTACCACTACATTCTGTGGTCAACCAAGACAAACAACCCAGACAGAATAGCCTGCACTCCCGCCTCCACATCACCCTCATTTCAGATCCCGTGGCACTACCTTCAAGGTCTGCAGATCAGGCCTGCTATCACTTTGCCCCTAAGCCTATCCCGAGTTGGTGTTTGCAGACTTTTGTTCCCGAAGCCATGGCTGACAGGCCCTCGAGGATGGGCCCTCTATAGCCACATCACTCTGTCCATCACATCTGCACAAACCCTCCAGATTGGGGGATACCAATGGCCCTGAGCCCATTCCAAATAATTTGGCCGCCTTAGAGAAAAGGCACATCTGGACACATGCAGGACACCTACCACCAGGCAGACACCCAGGTCAATGGCTCTGAGTCAGAAGATGGAACCTGACATACCCCTAGGACCTCAACGGAACCTGAGCTTAGGATTGCAGGCATCTGCCTCCAGAGGCAAACTCTGGAATACCTACATATTGTCCAACACTTGATCCCTGAGCCACAAAACAGAACACCTCCAGTCCCCAGAATGCAACCTGGCTCTTGGGAGCTGCATCCACCCTCAGGGGAGGATAATCCTGCATGGCGCCTGAGCCCCCGCCACATTCTAAGGTCTCCCTGGACACAAGACAGCATTGTTTCCCATCAGAATGAGACTCACTGTTACCTCAGCCACCTGGGCACTTTGCCCAAGATCCAGCAGATCAAAATGGCCTTGTTCCTGCCTGGAAGGCTAAGCAGAGCTTGGCTTTCCAGGCATCCATGTGGTGACTTTTGCTATGAAGTATTTCCATATGGGGGACCCTGCTGCCACCCACACGGACTCCTGCTGTCCCAGAGATGGAAAGCTTGCTGTTTGGAGCAGCTCACAAGCCCCAGCCTGGGAAGACCTCCACGTTCTCATTAGGCCACCCCTCCATTCGTCGGCCATCATGGACACAAATGCCAGCGTGAGCGACCATCTGACACGTGCCCTGACTCAGGTGCTGGAGATCTTGAGTCAGATGCTGCACAATGGAAATGCCATGTGCTCAGTACTGAATGGAACAGGCACTTGTACGTTCAAAATTCCGTCCTCACCCCCTTGTACCGCCAGCCTTCCATATTGCTCATTCGGGATCCACAATGCAGTCTTCTACCTGCCCTCCAGAAAGTAGAAGTGCCCTAGGTGTCTTCCCAGAATCCCCACGTGAGGATAACCCTGCTGGTACCTCAAAGGCACCACAGTGTCCTAGGCCGCCCTTTTTCCTAATGCTCTGTCTGACACAGCCTAAGCCCTGACCTCCCATCAGCCCCAGAGGTAGCGGGCTCCATATCCTGCAGGTGGGAGATACCAAGGCCAGAGACTGTTGTCTCTACCCAGCTTGGTTATTCAGTGGTCTGTGCCCAGACCATAGCCCAAATCCCGGGATATGTGGGAAACTTAAGCATCAAAGAGCACTCCTCCTTCCCAACAATGGGAAAAGCTTACTGTGGGGATGATGCTCTAACCCTTGGAGTAGGAGCCAGCTGCATGGACCCTGAGACCACGCTCTCCCAGGAGGGCTTCCCTGGCCACAAACAGGCACTGTGACCCTCAGACTGAGCCCGCTATCAAAACAGCCCCCTCGCTAGTTGAACCAGGAGCCCGCATATCGGGACTGACATGCCGCAAGGCCCAAATCCTCACCCTTGGTTGGGTTCTCCAGGCGCCTGGACGCAGAAGCCGACTGTGGAATCCCTGCTATGGCGGGACCCCAGAGACAGAAAACAGCACTCTTCCCTTCCCCCCGAAAGACACCAAACCCTCGGGAACAGGGCAGAAAGAATCCTCACAGAGGCAGAAACTCCCATGGCTCCATGAGGCTACGCTACATTTCATGGCCAGCTGAGAACACACAACCCTGAGAGAAAAGCCCACACTCCCGCCTCCCCATCCCCCTCACTTCAGATCCCAAGACACTGCCCTCACAGTCCGTAGATCTGGCCTACCATCACTTCGCCCCTAACCCTATCCTGAGTTTGTGTTTGCATACTTTTGTCCCCAAATCCCTGACTGACAGACCCTCTAGGATGGGGCCTTTGGAGGCACAGTGCAGGGCTCTGCCTGCCCACCCAAAGAAAACTCTGCCAGTCACTGTAGGGGTGGGCCAGGCCAGGTAGATGGAGACAGCCAATCAGTGGGGCAAGCATATATTTACTGAGGTGAGTTGCAATCCCATTGACCACCTGTGTGTGGGCTGGGCTCAACCACCTCTATAAAGGCTGGTCTGTTACCCTACAGCGGGGGGTAGCAGGAAGAGTTAGAGTAGCCGGTAGCAGTAGCCATTAGAGTAGCCATTAGGGGAGCCATTGGGAGCCATTATGGTTGTTGTAGGAGTGGCAGTGTTGGGGTTGTGGAGAGTGACAGCCTCCTTTTCATCATCGGGAGCTTCGGGAGCGTAGGGGGCAGCATTGCTGGGAGTCTCACTGCCCCGAGCAGTGGCGCCGCCACAAGCGTCCTCGCTGCCTGAGCAGCGGCGCTGTCACTAGACGGTTGGGGAGCGGCCTCATCAGTAGCGGCTTCGTCCCAGGGATCAGACTTATCTGCAGCAGCCTTGATGTCTGAGCAGCAGCACTGTCACTAGACATTCGGGGAGCGGCCTCGTCAGGAGCGGCCTCATTCCAGGAAGCGGCACTGTTCAGAGCGGCCTCATCGTGAGTGGCCCTGTCCGGAGAGGCCTGTGGTATAGTGAGGGTGTGGCAAGGATCCTCCAGGAGGGACCCGAGGGCAAGGAGGCGGTGGTCCCCAGCAAGGCTCAGGCATCTACCAGGCAGTTTTATTTCTAATGCATGGGGCTAGGCACCTACTGGTCAGTTTGGTTTCTAACGCATGGTGGGAAATAATGCTTTGCTTGATTTTTGCTTCGTGTCAGTCTTGTTCCTTTGATCGCAGACCCTAACATTGGGGGCTTGTCCGGGATCAAAGGACGAGAACCGATCCAGAACTGGAATTTCTGGAAAAAGCCTCTATTGAGATCTTGTCTGTCTGTCTGGTTGCAGAGCTCCAGGGTAAAACCCACTGGGGGGAAGCTGGATGTGGCCATGCTCCCCATAGCTGGAGTGGATGTGGGGATGCCCCAACCCTCTGCTGGAAGATCAAGAGGGGGTTCAAGTCCCCCCTGGGCGTTTGGGGGTTCGAGTCCCCCTAGATGGTCATGGGGTTCGAGTCTCCCTAGGCATACAGGGGGATCGAGTCCCGTAGGCAGTCGGGGGGTTCGAGTCCCCTAGGCATACAGGGGGTTTGAGTCCCCCTAGACGGTCGGAGGATTCAAATTCCCCTAGACAGTTGGGGTGTTTGTGTCCCCCTATACATATGGGAGGTTTGAGTCCCCCTAGATGTACGGGGGGTTCAAGTACCCCTAGACGGTCGGGGGCACCAAGAAAGTCCACACCAGCAGCAGGCTCTGGATGGGGATTGCTGGGCTTGTGGTTGTCTCTGGCTAGTTTTTTTATTGTCTGTTGTGTTGTTTGTTGTATTTGAAGAAATGGGACAAGCAGGGAGTAAGGGACCTGTGACACCCCTAGGTCTTGTTCTCAAACATTTCAAGGTTTACAAGGTAACGCCACTCAGTCAGGTGACAAGGTTTACCCAGGAAAAATAAAAGCACTCTGTCAATTAGAGTGGCCCATTTTCTCCACAGGGTGGCTGTCGGAAGGAATATTTGCTTTGGTTCCGATCTATTCCACCCTGAGTGAGGTCTTTGATCTACATCGAGACCAAATACTGTACATTGTGGCCTGGCGATATCTGATAGAAGAACCACCGTCATGTCTCAAGTCCCACATTTACCCTGCTAATGAAAGCATCTCTCTCCCTCTAAGGCTGGTCAGAGCACCTAAACCGGAACAGACAGATGAGGGGTAGTCAGGGAAGAAGACCATCCTACCTCCATCAGATGTAGAGGATGTGGAATTCCCCCCCCTTCATCTGTTCACTAAATCTGACTCTCGGACCCAAGATGTCTTTACCAGTCCATCTCATACGGGTCAGGGTCTACCTATGGGACCACCAAGGAGAGAGACCGCCCTGATCCTCCCCTTTCCCTCTATCCCTCTCATCCTCCCGTTACCTCACCAGTACTGTCTGCGCCAGTGCTCCCTCTCCGTGAAGTTGCTCTACCAGCAGGGAGAGGGTGGCCCCACCTAAGCTATATCCCTTTCTCCTCTTCCAACATCTATCACTGGAAGACCCAAAACAAATCCTTTTATGTCTACCCTCAGGATTTAATTAGTCTCTTGGAGACTGTTTTTCTTACCCACCAACCTATCTGGGTGGATATTCAACAGCTCCTAATGGCTCTCTTTAACGCAGAATAGAGGGATCGCATCATGCGAGAGACCCATAAGGGGATAAGTGAGAGACTTAGCAGGGACCTCGATCCCCGCCGAATGGAAGACTACTGCCCAAGGGAACTCCCTTTGGGATCCAAAAGGCGGCGAACGTAAGGAGAGCTTACGTTTCTACCACCAGGCTCTACTGGGAGGCCTCCATGTACCTGAAAGGAGACCCATAAATTTTTATAAAATTAGTATGGTGATTCAAAGTAAGGATGAGACTCCAGGAGCTTTCCTAGAAAGGCTAATTGAGGCCTAAAAAATGTATAGCCCAATCGATCCCGAGGCACCCGGAAATCAGAGGGTAATGAATCTTGCGTTTGTTAGTCAGTCATCCCCAGATATAAGGAGGAAACTTCAGAAAATCGAAGGGTTTGAAGGGAAGAATCTGACTGAGTTAGTGGGAATAGCAGAAAAGGTGTTTAACAACAGAAATGCACAAGAGGATGAAAAACAGACCAAAAAAAAAAAAAAAAACTGGTTAAGGTTTTGGCATAACATGAGGCAGGGAGGAAACAGGTTGGGGATAGTAAATGGAAGGAAAGGCGAAAACCCAGAGAAGGCAGGTGGGAAGATGTAGATTCAGATCAGTGCACTTACTGTAAGAGAAAAGGACTTTGGGCCACGGAGAGCCCCAAAGGGGAGACAGCAATGCTCGCCACCAGAGACTGAAGGGGCCATGGTTCGGAGCCCCTCTCCGAACCTCAGGTAAAAATAGAAATGGAGGGGAAATCAGTTGATATTTGGTGGACACGGGAGCCCAATTTTCATCATTACTTAAGCCTATGGGAAAACTATCTGGAGAAGAAGTCTGGGGACAAGGAGCAAATGGCACAGGAAGACATAAATGGAAAACAGAAAGGACTTTAAATTTGGCCTCAGGATTAGTTAAACATAGATTTTTGGTCCTCCCTAATGCCCCATATAACTTGATGGGAAGAGATCTCCTCCATAAGTTAATAGGTGGCATTCAGTTCTGGAAGGAGACATGACTGTAACCTTGAGACAATCCACTGTACAGGTGTTAATGGCAGCAGTAGATGAATACGTCCTTTACGAGGCAGTCTCAAATCAAGAGGAGACAAAGCGGGGGAGCCTTACCAAATCCTACAAGTCAAGTTTACTGAGGTCTGGGCAGAAGGAAAGTCCCCTGGCTTGGCCAAGGGACAAGCTCCAGTGGTGGTACAATTAAAGGTGACGGCTACCGCTGTTCGCGTTTGGCAGTACCCCTTTCCCCGGAAAGCAAAGGAAAGGATCAGAAAACACATTAACCACCTCCACGGAGATGGGATCCTAGTTTCTTGCAAATCTCCATGGTACACACCTTTGCTGCCCATCAAAAAGTTTGAGACTGGGGAGGACCGACCTGATCAGGACTTGTGGGAATTTAATAAATGGATTGAAAATATCCACCCTACAGTGCCTAAACCCTATACCCTACTCTCCCTCCTGGGCCCCAAAAGAACTGTGTATACCGTCTTAGATATCAAGGATGCATTTTTCTGCATATCTTTAGCAAGGGAATCTCAGCCCGTTTTTCCTAGAGTGGTCCAACCCACAGAAAGTGTTTCAAGGCCAACTCACCTGGACAAGACTTCCCCAAGGATTCAAGAATTCACCCTCTATTTTTGACGAGACTCTACACGAGGATTTGCATGAGTACAGAATCTCCAACCCAGGAGTCACTCTGGTAGAGTACGTTGATGACTTGCTGATAGCCGCTGAGGACTATGAGTCATGCTTGTGGGGGGAAAAGAGCTCTCTTACAGACTCTGCAGGAAAAAGGGTGTCGGGTGTCAGCAAAGAAAGCACAGCTCTGTCAGAGCCATGTCACTTATCTAGGCTTTGATCTTCATGAGGGAGTGCGTTCACTGTCTGAGTCCAGGAAACAGGTGATCACCCGATATCCCCGCCCCACCATGTCCCAACAATTGAGGTTTCTGTTGCTAAGAGGATGACTAAAGAATGATTATTGAGGGGCGCCTGGGTGGCTCGGTGGATTAAGCCACTGCCTTCGGCTCGGGTCATGATCTCAGGGTCCTGGGATCGAGCCCCACATTGGGCTCTCTGCTCCGCCGGGAGCCTGCTTCCTCCTCTCTCTCTGCCTGCCTCTCTGCCTACTTGTGATCTCTCTCTCTGTCAAATAAATAAACAAAAAAAATCTTAAAAAAAAAGAATGATTATTGAACAGCCAGAGGTCATGATCAAGATCAATAGACAAGATATCAAGGTACAGAAGACTTCAATGCCATCTAAACGACATCTGTAGTTGACAGCAGAGAATGTATTCTTTTTAGTTGCATGTGGAATATTCACCATGATAAACAATATTCTGGATAAACTAAATCTTCATAAATGTAAAAGAACTGAAGTCATGCCAAGCATTTTCATTACCAGAATTGAAATACATTAGAAAAAAAAAATAACAAAGATATTTAGCAAGTCCACAAATAAATAAAAATTAAACAACTGGTATGTAATCAATCCATGAGTCAATGAGGAAGTCTCAAATGAAATTGGAGGATATTTTCAACTGAACAAAAGTGGAAATACAGGATATTAATTTATAAGATACAGCCACAGCAGAAGGAAAAGTAATTAAAGAGAGAGGAGAAATATTGGCTCTCCTACAGGTTACTTGGGACCCAAAAGAGGTAGCCGTAATGCAGTGCCTGGGATACCAAAAGGGGACTCATCTGATTTTAAAAGGAAACCAATTAGCAGATCAAGCAGCAAAGCAAGCAGCCCGAGAAACAGACAAGAACTTGTTACACTCCTGGCTCAGCCCTAGCAGAAAAACCGAACTATTCAGAAAAAAATTTAAAGTATTTATAGAAATGGGTTAAATTGGACTATGAAGGGGACTGGGCTAAGACTGAAGCAGGAAAGAAAATTCTTCCTCGAAAACTAGGCAAAAAGTTAGTAGACCAGGTACATCAGGGTATTCATTTGGGGATACACAAACTCAAGGAGCATATACGCAAGCAGTTCCAGGTTTCTAAATTAGGGCATATGGTTCAGGATGTAGGTGATAGATGTGCTCAATACCAGGCAGTTTATGTGGGAAGAACTTAAATGGGGAAGAGGGAAAAGAAAAAGAGTTAAGGAACCAGGAATTTATTGGGAAATAGATTTTACAGAAATGAAACCTGGAAAATATGGGCACAAGTACATGTTCGTTTTTGTAGATGCATTTTTAGGTTGGGTAGAGGCTTTTCCCGCCAAACATGAGACAGCATGAGTGGTAGCCAAAAAGCTATTAGCTGCCTCTCGCAATCAGGTCAGACAATGGCCCTGCATTTGTGAATTCAGTCTTACAGGCATGGCCAAAGCTGTGGGCCCTAATTGGAAACTACATTGTGTCTACCGGCCCCAGAGTTCCGGGCAAGTAGAGAGAATGACCCGGACTCTTAAAGAGACCTTGACAAAACTAATTCTGGAGACTGGCGGTGGGTGGGTGGATCTCGTTCCTTTTGCCCTCCTCAGGGCTGGATGTACACCCTATTTAAGCAAGGTGACCACATTTGAAATAATGTTTGGTAGACACCCCCACCCCGTCGTTGACTATAATAGGTAGCCCTTGCAGAAATGACCGATCAATCTGTACTCTAGTCACTGCAGGCATTTCATTCTGTCTTTAAAAAAGCCCACTCAGGGATCCAGACTGCCGACACTGGGACAGATATGGAGGTGGAACCATATCCTTACCAACCCAGGGACTTGGTTTGGATACGTCGTTATCAAGTGGGAAACTTGGAGCCTCCCTGGAAGGGACCATTTACTGTTATCTTGACCACCCCCATGGCAGTAAAAGTAGAAGGCATTAGGGCCTGGATTCTTGCGGGCCATGTCAAACGAGCCGAGTACAAGGACGCCCCCCAGAGATGGAAGCTGCAGCCGACAGACCCCACTGACCATGGACTAAATCTAAGACTACAAAAACTGTGAGTTTATTGTTGCTCCTATTGTTACCTGTTCATGTAAAGTATAGGTGGGTAATTAGATGAACGGAATTAGGAAAAAATGGAAAAGGATATACAAAGTGTTGAATGGCTAAAAAAGTGTTGAATGTGCACTACTGTTACTTTTTGGCTCCAGTATTACATGCTCAGTATAAGCCCCTTACAATAGGAGAACATAGAATTGGTTGAAAGTCAAGGATTTGACTAATTTCTAAAGAAAAGGAGGGAATGTAGGGGCAGGCAAGGCCAGCTAGATGGAGACGGCCATCAGTGGGGCAGGCATGTATTTACTGAGGTGAGTTGCAATCCCATTGGCCATCTGTGTGTGGGCCGGGCTCAACCACCTCTATAAAGGCTGGTCTGTGAGGCTGTGGGGGTGGTGGGGAGTAGCAGGAGGAGTTAGAGTAGCCGGTAGCAGGAGCCATTAGAGTAGCCATTACGGGAGCCATTGGGAGCCATTAGGGTAGTGGTAGGAGTGGTAGTGATGGGGTTGTGGAGGGTGACAGCGCCCTTTTCATCATCGGGAGCATCAGGAGTGGCATTGCTGGGAGCCTCACTGCCCCAAGCAGCGGACCTGCGGCGAGCGGCCTCGCCACCCAAGCAGCGGTGCTATCACTAGATGGTCAGAGAATGGCCTCGTTGGCAGTGGCCTCATCGTGAGCGGCCTCGTCAGGAGCGACCTGTGGTACAGTGAGGGTGAGGCAGGGAGCCTCCAGGTTAGACCCCATGGCAAGGAGGCGGTGGCCCCCAGCAAGGATCAGGCACCTACCAGTCAGTTTGATTTCTAAGGCATGGGGCTCAGGCACCTACCAGTCAGATTGATTTCTAATGCATGCGGCTCGGGCACCTACCAGTCAGTTTGGTTTCTGATGCATGTCACGAAATAAAGCTTTGCTTGATTTTCGCTTTTTGTCAGTCCCATTCCTTTCATCATGGACACTAACAGTCGGAACAGATGCAAAACAGTACTTTTCCCATTCCCCAAGTAAGACACCAAACCCTTGGGAGCTGGGCAGTCTTCACAGAGGCAGAATCTCCCATGGCCCCATGAGGATATCACTACAATCCGTGGCCAAGAGAGACAAACAAACCAGACAGAAAGGCCTGCATTTCAGACTTCCTGTTGCCATCATTTCAGATCTCGCACGGTCCTCACGGTCCCCAGATGGGGCTTGCCATCACCTCGCCCAGAACCCTATCCCGAGTTTGTGTTTGCAGACTTTTGTTCCCAAATCCCTGACCTCCAGGACCTCCAGGATGGGGCCTCTGGAGCCAGTGTGCAAGACTCTGCCTGCACACCCGAAGGAAGCTCTTCCTGTCACATTTGCACAAACCTTTCAGATTGGGAGACACCTGCAATGCCGCTGAGCCCAACCCAAATTCGTTCGCCTCCTTGGAAAAAAATGCGCATTCGGACACAGGCCAGACAACTACCTCCAGGCAGACACCCAGGTCAATGGCCCTGAGTCAGAAGATGGAACCTGACATACCCCTTGGACCTCAACAGAACCCTAGCTGAAGATTGTAGGCACTTGTCTCCAGAGGCAAACTCTGGAATACTACATGTGGTCCAACACTTGATCCCTGAGCCACAAAACAAAACACCTCCTGTCCCCAGAAGGCAACCTGGCTCTTGGGAGCTGAGTCCAACCTTCAGGGGAGGAGAGAATCCTGCATGGAGCTTGAGCCCCCGCCACATTCTAAGATCTCCCTGGACACAAGCCAGCATTGTGACCCATCAGAATGAGGCTTCCTGTCACCTCAGCCATCTGGGCACGTTGCCCCACAGCCACCAGATTGAAACGGCATTGTTTTGGGGCTGGGAGGCTAAGTGGAACTGGGCTTTCCAGGCATTTATGCAGTGACTTCTGCTACGACGTCTTTCCATATGGGGGACCCAGCTGCCATCCAATCGGACTCCCCCTATACTGCAGAAGGAAAGCTTGCTCTTCGGAGCAGCTCACAAGCGACAGCCTGGGAAGACCTCCACGGCCTCATGAGGCCAACACTACACTCGTCAGCCATCATGGGAACAAACTCCAGAGTGATCGACCATCTGACACGTGCCCTGACTCACCTGCAGGAGATCTCGTGTCAGACGCTGCACAGTGGAAATACCATGTGCTCGGTACTGAACTGAACCGGCGATGGTGTATTCAGAATTCCGTCCTCAGCCTCCTGACCTGGAAGACCTCCAGATTGTTCATTTTGGAGCCACAATGCAGTCTTCTGCCTGCCCTCCAGTAAGAAGAAGTGCCCTAGGGTTCTTTCCAGAATGCCCACGTGAGGATCAACCTGCACAGACCTCGACGGCACCCCAATGTCCTAGGTTGCCCTGTGCACTAAAGCTCTGTCTGACACAGCCTGAGCCCCGACCTCCCATCAGCCCTCCAGGTAGCTGGCCCTATATCCTTCCAGTGGGACCTGCCATGGCCAGAGACTTTCATTTCTACCCATCCTGGGTACTCAGGCGTCTCTGCCCAGATGATAGCTTAAATCCCCGCCTATATGGGATCCTCAAGCATAAGAGCTCACTCCTCCTTCCCCACGACGGGAAACGCTTGCTGTGGGGATGGGGCTTCAACCCTCAGAGTGGGAGGCAGCTGCATGGCCCATGAGACCACGCCCACCCAGGAGGGCTGCCCTGGCCACAATTCGCATTGTGACCCTCAGCCTCTACCCGCTTTAAAACCAGCTCCCTCGCTAACTGTACCAGGAACCCACATATCGGCCCTGACATGCCCCTAGGCCCAAATCTTCACGCCAGGTCACTTTACCCAGGCGCTCTGACCCAAAAGCTGAATCTGGAATCCCTGCTATAGCGGGACCACTGAGACTGATAACAGCACTCTTCCCTTCCCCCCAAAAGACACCAAATCCTTGGGAGCCAGGCAAAATCCTCACAGAGGCAGAAACCCTCATGGCCCCATGAGGCTACCACTACATTCCGTGGCCAACCGAGACACACAACCAAAGACAGAAAAGACTGTGCTCTTGCCTCCCCATCGCCCTCATTTCAGATCCCATGGGAATGCATTCACAGTCGGCAGATCGGGACTGCCATCACCTGACTTCTAACCCTATAGAGAGTTTGTGTTTGCAGACTTTTGTCCGCAAGGCCTGGTGGACAGGCCCTGCAGGATGGGGCCTCTGGAGTCACAGTGCAGGTCTCTCTCTTCCTGCCCACCCAAAGGAAATTCTGCCTGTCACATTTGCACAAAGACTCCAGATTGGGAGACACCTTCAATGCCCGGGAGCCCACCCCAAATTCGTTAGCTGCCTTGTAAAAAAGGCACATCTGGACACATGCCAGACACCTACCTCCAGACAGACACCGAGGTCAATGGCCCTGAGTCAGAAGATGGAACCTCACATAACCCTAGGACCTCAATGGAACCCTAGATTAGCCTTGCAGGCATCTTCCTCCAGAAGCAAACTCTGGCGTACCTACATATGGTCCAACACTTGATCCTGAGCCATATAACAGAATACCTCTTGTACCCAGATGGCAACCTTGCTCTTGGGAGCTGCGTCCAACACTCAGGGGAGGAGAATACTGCATGGCTCCAGAGCCCCCGCCACATTTCAGGTCTCCCTGGACACAAGCCAGCATGGTGACCCATCAGAATGAGGCTCCCTGTCACCTCAGCCCCATGGTAACTTTGCCACAGAGGGACCAGATCCGAAGGGTCTTCTTACTGGTTTGGAAGACTAAGCAGAGCTGGGCTTTCCAGGCATCCATGAGGTGACTTCTGCACGACGTCTCTCCATATGGGGGACCCTGGTGCCATCCAAACGGACTCCCCCTGTCCCGCAGAAGGAAAGCCTGCTGTTTGGAACAGCTCCCAAGCCCCAGCCTAGGAAGACATCCATGGACTCAGGAGGCCACCCCTCCAATCGTCGGCCATCATGGACACACACTCCAGCGTGAGCGACCATCTGACACGTGCCCTGACTCAGGAGCTGGAGATCTCAAGTCAGACACTGCATATTGGAAATACCAGAATCCCCACGTGAGGATCAACCTGCATGGACCTCGACGGCACCCCAATGTCCTAGGCCATACTGTGCACAAATGCTCTGTCTGACAAAACCTGAGCCCCGACCTCCCATCAGCCTCCTATGAAGAGGGACCCATATTCTTCTGATGGGACCTTCCATGGCCAGTGACTCTCATCTTTATCCAACCTGTGTATTCAGGCGTCTGTGCCCAGACCATAGCTCAAATCCCGGCCTATGGGGGAACCACAAGCATCAAAGAGCTCTCCTCCTTCCCCACGACCGGAAAAGCTTGCTGTGGGGATGGGGGTCTAAAAGTCAGAATTGGAGCAAGTTGCAAGACCCATGAGACCACATCCACCTAGGAGGCATTCCCTGGCCACAAACACGCATTGTGACTCTCAGCCTGAGTACACTTTCAAACCAACACCCTCGCTAGCTGGACCTGGAGCTCGAATATCAGGCTTGTCATGCCACTAAGCCCAAATCCTCACCCTCCGTCGAGTTCTCCAGGTGCCCGGATCAAGAAGCCAACTCTGGAATCCCTTCTATGGCAGGACCCCTCAGACGGATAACAGAAATCTTCCTTTCCCCCTGAAAGACACCAAACACTTGGGAGCCAGGCAGAATCGTCACAGAGGCAGAATATCCCATGGCCCTATTAGGCTACGCTACACTCCGTGGCAAACTGAGACACACAACGCATGCAGAAAAGCCTGGGCTTCTGCCTCCCGTAGCCCTAATTTCAGATCCCGCGACACTGCCCTCACGGACCACAGATCGGGCCTGTCATCACCTCGAACTGAGACAGTCATCTCTACCAAACCTGGGTATTCAGGCGTCTGTTCCCAGAACATTGCTCAAATCCCGGCCTATGGGGGAACCTCAAGCATCAAAGAGCAATCCTCCATCTCCACCATGGAAAAGCTTACTGTGGGTAAGTGTGTCTAACCCTCAGAGTGGGAGCCAGCTGCATGGCCCATGAAACCATGCAACCACAGGAGGAGTGCCCTGGCCACAAAAAGACATTAAGACCAACAGCATGAGCCTGTTTTCAAACCAGCCCCTTTGCCAGCTGGACCAGGAGCCCGCATATAGGGTCCTACATGCTGCTAGTCCCAAATCATCACCCTTGTTCGGGTTCTTTAGGACCCCGTACTCAGAAACCGAATCTGGAATCTCTGCTATGGCGGGACCCCTGAGACGAAAAACAGCACTCTTCCCTTCCACCAGAAAGACACCAAAATCTTGGGAGCCATGCAGAATCACACAGAGGCAGAATCTTCCATGGCCACATAAGGCTACCACTACATGTGTCTCCGTGGCCAACCGAAACACACAACCCAGACAGAAAAGCCTGCGCTCCCCTCTCCCCGTCGAACTAATTTCAGATCACGCAGCACTGCCCTCATGGTCCGAAGATCGGTCTGCCATTACCTCGCCCCTAACCCTATCCTGAGATTGTGATTGCATATTTTGTCCCCAAAGCCCTGGCCTACAGGCCCTCCAGGATGGGGTCTCTGGAACCACAGTGCAGGACTCTGTCCACCCATTCGAAGGAAACTCTGCCCATCACATTTGCATAAACCCTCCAGATTGGGAGACACCTGCAAAGCCCGTGAGCCAATTGCAAATTTGTTGGCCTCCTTGGAAAAAAGGCGCATTCGGACAAAGGCCTGAAACCTACCTTCATGCAGATACCCAGGTAAATGGCCCTGTGTCAGAAGATGGAACCTGAAATACCCCTAGCATCTCAATGGAACACTAGCTGAGCTTTGTTGGCATCTGTCTCCAGAGGCAAACTCTGGAATACCTACCAATGATCCAACACTTGACACCTGGGCCACACACCAGAACACGTCCTGTCCCCAGAAGGCAACATGGCTCTTGGGAGCTGTGTCTAACCCTCAAGGGTGTAGAATCCTGCAAGGCGCCTGAGCACCTGCCACATTCTAAGGTGTCCCTGGACAAAAGCCAGCATTGTGACCCATCAGAAAGAGGCTCCGTGTCACCTCAGCCCCCTGGTAACTTTGACCCAGAGCCACCAGATTGAAACTGCCTTGTTCCTGGGCTGGAAGGCTAAGAGGAGCTGGGCTTTCCAGGCATTCGTGTGGTGACTTCTGCTACGTCATCCCTATTGGGTGACCCTGGTGCCATCAAAACTGACACCCCCTGTCCCACAGAAGAAATCTTGCTGTTCAGAACAGCTCACAGGCCCCAGACTGCAATGACCTACATGGCCACATGAGGCCACCCCTGCATTTGTCGGCCATCATGGACACAAACTCCAGCGTGAGCGACCATCTGACACATGCCCTGACTCAGGTACTGGAGATCTCAATCAGACGCCGCACAATGGAAATGCCATTTGCTCAGCACTGAACTGAACCAGCGCTTCTGCAATCAGACTTCCATCCTCACCCTCCTGGACTGCAAGCCCTCCTGATTGTTCATTTGGGAGCCCCAACGCAGGCTTTTGCCTGCCCTCCAGAAAGAAGAAGGGCCCTAGGGGTCTTCCCAGAATCCCTACGTGAGGATCAACCTGCACGGACCTCGATGGCACCCCAATATCCTAGGCCGCCTTGTGCACTAATGCTCTGTCTGACACAGCCTGAGCCCTGACCTCTCATCAGCACGCCAGGTAGCGGGCCCCATATCCTGCAGGTGGGACCTGCCATTGCCAGACACTTTTCTCAACCGAACCTGAGTATTCAGGAGTCTGTGCCCAGACCATAGATCAAATCCTGGACTATGGGGGAACCTCAAGCATAAAAGAACACACCTCCTTCCCCATGACGGAAAAGCTTGCTATGGGGATGGGGGTCTAACACGCAGTGTAGGAGCCAGCTGCATGGCCCATGAGACAATGCCCACTCAGAAGGGCCGCCCTGGCCACAAACGGACACTGTGACTCCCAGTCTGAGCCCATTTTCCAACCAGCCCCCTCTCTAGCTGGAACAGGTGAAAGCATATCAGGCCTGACATGCCCCTAGGCCCAATGCTCATCTTCAGTCAGGTTCTCCAGGTGCATGGACCCAGAAGCCAACTCTGGAATCCCATCTATGTTTGGAACACTGAGATGGAAACAGTACTCTTGCCTTCTCCCCGAAAGACAACAAACCCTTGGGAGTCAGGCACAATCCTCACAGAGGCAGAATCTCCCATGGCCCCATGAGGATACCACTACATTCCGTGGCCAACTGAGACACACATGCTGGATGAACTCCCCACCCGATAATGAAGAGGCCGCTCCAGACCAGGCTGCTCTCCAACAAGGCCGCATGCCGACGAGGCCGCTACCTGGAATGACACCGCTCTGGCGAGGCTGCGGCTCAGGGCAGAGGCCGGCCATGGCGGGGCCACGTGAGGCAGGTCACGGATGGTGCTGCAGCTCGGTGAGGCGAGGCCACTCATGGCGGCGCCTCTGCTTGGGGCGGTGAAGCTCCCAGCAATGCCGCTCCCACTGCTCCTGATGAACGTGAAGCTCTGCCGCTCCTGAAGACCCCGACACTTCACTCCTAAAACTACCCTAACAGCTCCCAATGGCTACTCTAATGGCTAGTCTAACTCCTCCTACTACTCTAATGGCTATTCTATCTCCTCCTACATCTCTCCCCCACCCAGCCTCACAGACTAACCTTTATAGAGGTGGTTCATCCCAGCCCACACACAAGGGCCAATGAGATTTCAACTCACCACAGTTAATATATGTGCACCACACTGATTGAATATGGCTATCTGGCCTGTCTCGCCCCCTATATCCGGGGTTTACAAGTAAGTTCCTCTGGCTAACCAGGCCCCTACATTCTCCCCTTTTCTTTCGAAATTAGTCAAATCCCCGACTTTTCAGCCAGTTCTATGTTCTCCTGTTGTAAGGGGGTTATATTGAGCATGTAAGACTAACATTTTTATCGATCCAATTTTCTTTGTTACAAATGACATTAGGGAGTTTATACTACAGGGGGCAAAAAGTAACAGTAGTGCACAGTCGGATGATGAGTTAGCCATTCAACACTTTGTATTACCTTTTCCATTTTTTTCCTAATTCCGTGCATCTATTTTCCCACCTGTGTTTGACAAAAACAGGTAACAATAGGAGCAACAATAAACTCACAGATTTTTAGTCTTAGTTTTAGTCAATGGTCAGCAGGGTCTGTTGACTGCAGCTTCCATCTCTGGGGGGCATCCTCTTCTCGGCTCTTTTGATGTGACCCACATGAATACATGCCCTAATGCCCTCTACTTTTACAGTAAATTGTCCCTTACAGTGAGGCTCCAAGTTTTGCCCTTGATAGTGACACACCCAAACCAAGTCCACGGGTTGGTAAGGATGTGGTTCCATCTCCGTATCCGTCCCAGTGTGGGCAGTCCGGATCCCTGAGTGGCCTTTCTTTAGGACAGACTGTAATGCCTGCAGTGTCTGGAGTACAGACTGATCAGTCATATCTGCTAGGGCAACCTCTTGTAGTCAAGGACAGAGAAGGGGAGTCTCCCAGAAATCATTTCAAGTAGGGTCACCTTGCTTAAATAGGGTATACATCATGCCCTGAGGAGGGAGAAAGGAAGGAGATCCACCCATCCACCACCAGTCTCTAGAATTAGTTTTGTCAAGGTCTCTTTAAGAGTCTGGTTCATTCTCTCTACTTGCCCAGAACTCTGGGACCGGTGTGCACAATGTAGTTTCCAATTAGTGCCCACGGTCTTGGCCAATGCCTGTGAGATGAACTCACAAACAAAGGGCCATTGTCTGACCCCAATGCGAGAGGCAGCCCAAACCTAGGAATTATTGCTTCTAGTAGCTTTTTGGCTACCACTCCTGCCGTCTCATGTTTGGCAGGGAAAGCCTCTACCCAACCTGAAAACGTATCTACAAAAACGAACATGGACTTGTGCCCATATTTTCCAGGTTTCATTTCTGTAAAATCTATTTCCCAACAAATTCCTGGTTCCTTACCTCTTTCTCTTTTCCCTCTTCCCATTTTAGTTCTTCCCACATTAACTGCCTGGCAGTGAGCACACCTATCAACTACATCCTGAACCATATGCCTTAATTTAGAAACCTGGAACTGCTTGACTATACGCTCCTTGAGTTTTCATGTCCCCAAATGAGTACCCTGATGTATCTGGTCTACTAACATTTTGCCTAGTCTTCAAGGAAGAATTATTTTTCCTGCTTCAGTCTTAGCCCAGTTCCCTTCATAGTCCAATTTAACCCACTTCTATAAATACTTTAAATCTTCTTCTGAATTGTTTGGTTATTCTGGTAGGGCTGAGCTGAGAGTGTAACCAGTTCTTGCACTGTTTCGCAGGCTGTTGCTTTGCAGCTTGATCTGCTAACTGGTTTCCTTTTAAAATCAGATCAGTCCCCTTTTGGTGTCCTGGGAAATGCATAACGGCCACCACTTTTTGGTCCCAAATAGCCTGGAGGAGAACTTCTCCTCTGTTTTTAATTCCTTTTCCTTCTGCTGTTAATAGGTCCCTTTCTTTATAAATCTCCCTATGTATATGGAGAGTAGCAAAGGCGTACCTGCTGTCCCTATAGATGTTGGTGGTTTTACCTTTGGCCATCTGCAGTGCCTTAGTGAGTGCAATCAGTTCCGTATTTTGTGCTGATGTTCCATGTGGCAGGGATGCTGTCCAGAGTTTCGGCTCAGGAAAAACTACCGTAGCCCCTGCATACCTCATTTGATTGACCATGTAGCTACTCCCATCTGTGAACAGAGTCATCTCGGGATCCAAGACAGGAGTGTCTCTGATATCTGGCCTTATACCTGCAACTTGGGTAGGACCTCCCCGCAATCCTTCCTTGGGGAAGTCTTGTCCAGGTGAGTTGGCCTTGAAACACTTTCTTTGGGTCAGACCACTCAAAAGCAAAAATGGGTTGAGATTCTCTTGCTAAAAATATGCAGAAAAAATGCATCCTTGAGATCTAAGATGGTATACACAGTTCTTTTGGGACACAGGAGGGAGTGTAGTGTATAGCGGTTAGGCACAGACAAGTGGATATCTTCAACCCATTTATTAACTTTCCACAAGTCCTGAATGTGTCAGTACTCCCCAGTCTCAGCCTTTTTGATGGGCAGCAAAGGTGTTCCATGGAGATTAGCACGGAACTAGGATCGCATCTCCTCAGAGGTAATTAACGTGCTTTCTGATCCCTTCCTTTGCTTCCTGGGGAAGGGGGTGCTACCAAATGTGAACAGCCTTAGCCATGGCCTTTAATTGTACCACCACTGCAGTTTGTCCTCTGACCAAGCCAGGGTGTTTCCCTTCTGCCCAGACCTCGGGAATCTCGACTTGTAGGATTTGCGAAGTCTCCGCCTTTGTCTCCTCTGGT
The DNA here is from genome assembly GCF_922984935.1 of Meles meles. Taxonomy (NCBI): domain Eukaryota; kingdom Metazoa; phylum Chordata; class Mammalia; order Carnivora; family Mustelidae; genus Meles; species Meles meles. The sequence goes on from NC_060081.1 coordinate 7,209,137, forward strand.
TTTGAAACTGGCTCCTAAAGGAGATATTCATCTACTGCTGCCATAAGCACCTGTACAGTGAGTTGTCTCAAGGTTACAGTCATGTATACTTCCGAGAACTGAATGTCAGCTTGTAACTTGTGGAGGAGATCTCTTCCCATCAATTTATATGGGGCATTAGGGAGGACCAAAAATCGATGTTTCACTACTCCCGAAGGCAAACTTAAAGTCTTTTCTGTTGTCCACTTATGTCTCTCTGTGCCATTTGCTCCTTGTACCCAAACTTCCTCTCCAGATAGTTTTCCCATAGGTTTAAGTAATGATGAAAATTGGGCTCCTGTTTCCACCAAATAAATCAATTAATTTCCTCTCAACTTCAATTTTTACTCTGGTGGCCAGCATTGCCGTCTTCCTTTTGGAGCACTCCCTGGCCTAGTGTCCCTTATCCTTACAATAAGCACACTGATCTGAATCTAAGTCTTCCAACCGACCTTCTCTGTGCTTATGCTTTTCCTTCCATTTACTATCCCCTATCTCATGTAACGCCAAAACCTTAACCAGCTATTTGTCTGATTTTCATCCTCCTGTGCATCCCTGTTCTTAAACACTTATTCTGCTATTCTCAATAACTCAATCAGATTCTTCCCTTGAAATCCTTCAATTTCCTGAAGTTTCGTCCTTACATCCGGGGCTGATTGGCAAAAGCAAGATTCACTGCCCCCTGATTGTCGGGTGCCTCAGGGTCGATCGGGCTATACATTTTATAGGTTTCAATAGACCTTTCTAGGAAAGCTCCTGGAGATTCATTCTTACCTTGAGTCGCCGTACTAATTCTGGCTTAGTGCAATTGCAACTTTTACTTCTGGAAATTCAGTTCCAGGATTTCAACATATCAAAGAACCATATTTGTTCTGAAATTTTCTGATATGAATTTCCTTTAAGTTGGAATTCATCTTATAAGAGAATTAAAACAATTACAAATGACAAAAAACTCAGAATATATAATTTTAAATATCAAATGATGACCCTTATCAAAACATTAAAACTTTAGAAAATGTATAGACCCTCTGGAGTAGTTACAGCATTTACCCAAAGTAACCCAAGGTATATCATTGATTTAGCAGTACTTCCTGAGCAACTTAGCATATCAAGGAAAAGGCTTATGAGTGAAAGAGACCTCATTTACAATTCTGAGTGGGCAAAGAAAACCATTTACATTTTTTTAAGAAACATCTCAGTCTCTAGTGAAGACTAAATATTAACCAATTGTGAACTGTTGCAATAGAAGTTAAGCACAAAACATGTTTACAACAGATTTCAAAAGCACAAACCTAGTTCCAGCAACAATTGCCCTAGCACTTCATTCGTCATCCAAGCAAAACTTCAAAGCTTCAGTTTACCAAAGACTCTGAAAGCTACTTTAACAATTACCCATCAAAACCCTGAGACAGACAATTAACCATAAGTTCAGTCATCTCTTTGCTAACAGATTTCATGTTCCACCTGGGCGCATTCCACTTCAGACGCCATGCTTTCCTGCCAGCCAGGCGGATGGGCTAGTAGTCCACGTCCGGCCAGAGAAGGCAAGGAATTCCCTGAAACAAATGGAGTTTCGGCAGCTGCTTGGGATTATTCCTTAAAGTCTCTGTCCCAATTTAGACTAAACACAGTTGGCTCCAGTTATAGCCCTTAACACACGAAATGAGTCAGGAAGAAGCCCCACATGTATTATGAGGAACGGAGAGACGAAAGTCAGAGTCCCCTTACTCTCTGCCTGTCCCATTCCCCTAAGCACAACAAAAAACACAGCAGACAACAAAAAGACAAGACAAAGACAGCTGCAGGCCTAGCGGTCCTGCCACTGGTGGGGATTTTCTAGGGTGACTCAAACCCCATGACCACCTAGGGGGACTCGAACCCCCTCGGACCCCCTCGGGGACTCGAACTCCCGATGACCGCCTAGGGGGACGCGAATTCCCTGACTGCCTTGGGGGACTCAAATGCCCTGGTTATGGCCTAGGGTGACTCGAACCCCCTGACCATCTAGGGGGACTCGAACCCCCCAACCACCAAGGGGGATTCGAAAGCCATATCAATCTACCAGCAGAGGGATGGATCGTCCCAGCATCCACTCTGGCCCTGGGGTGCATGGCTGCATCCAGTTGTCCCCTGTGGGCCATATCGTGGAGCTCCAACCAGATAGACGAACAAGATTGCAACACCTCTGGAGGCGTTTCCCATAAATTCCGATGCTGGCTCATTTCTCGTTGATTGATCCCTGGCGAACCCCCAATATTAGGGTCCATGACAAAGGAACGAGACTGACACAAAGTGAAAACCAAGCAAAGCTTTATTTCACGCCAAGTATCGAAACTGAAACCGACTGTTTGGAGCCATTTCTTACCTAGAGGTGATGACAACGAGGATGCCGCTCCTGATGACAAAGATGTGAGGATGACGAGGACAACAACACTGATGAACAGACGCTGCTCCCTATGAAGCCACTCCAACAGGTCTGCTCCCCAGATAAGGCCGCTGTGGACAAGGTCGCTTCAGACCAGGCCACTCCCCAGACGAGGCCCCTCTGAAAGAGGCAACACGCTGAACGAAGGCTGCAACCGATGATGAAGAGGCAGCTCTGGACCAGGCCACACACCGACGAGGCAACACGCCGATGAGGCCGCTCCCCGGAATGACGCCACTCTGGCTAGGCTGTAGCTAGGGGCAGTGAGGCCGGTCATGGCGAGGTCAGTCACAGGCGGCACTGCTCCTTGTGGAGCCTAGGCTGTTCATGGCAGTGCTGCTGCTCAGGGCGGTGCCACTCCCAGCAATTCCGCTTCCAATGCTCCCAAATATCCTGAAGCTTCGACGCGCCCGAGGACCCTGACACTATCACTACTAGGACTACCCTAATGGCTCTCCACGGCTACTCTAACTCCTCCTACTACTCTAATGGCTATTCTAACTCCTCCTACTTCTCTAATGGCTATTATAACTCCTCCTACTACTCTAAGAGTTATTCTAACTCCTTCTACTTCTCTAATGGCTAATCTAACTCCTCCTATTGCTCCTGCCTCCCCGCCAGCCTCACAGACTAACCTTTATGGTGGTGGTTGAGCCCGGCCCACACACAGGTGGCAAATGAGATTTCAACTTACCATAGTTAATATATGCGCACCCCACTGCTTGGATACGGCAATCTGTCCTGGCCTGCCCCTATATCCGGGGTTTACAAGTAAGTTCCTCTGGCTAACCAGGCCCCTACATTAGTACCTACATATGTTCCAATGCTAGGTCCCTGATCCAAAAATCAGAGCACCTCCTATCCACAGAAGGCTAGCTGGCTCTTGGAAGTTGTGTCCAACCCTCAGGGGAGGAGAATCCTCCATGGTGCCTGAGCTCCCGCCCCATTGTAAGGTCTCCCGGGACACAAGACAGCATGGTGACCCATCAACATGAGTCTCCTTGTCAAATCATCCTCAGGGCACTTGTCCCAGAGCCACAGATTGAAAATGCCTTGTTCCAGGGCTAAAAGGATAAGCTGAGCTGGGCTTTCCAGACATCTATGAGGTGAGCTCTGCTACCATGTCTTTCCATATGGGGGACCATGGAGCCATCCAAACGAACTCCCCCTATCCCTCAGAAGGAAAGCTTGCTGTTCTGAGCAGCTCACAAACCCCAGCCTGGGAAAACCTTCATGGCCTCATGAGGTCATCCTTCTATTCATCTAGCCTCATAGACACAAACTGCAGCATGAGCGACTATCCAAACATGCCCTGACTCAGGGGCTGGAGATCTTGAGTCAGACGCTGCACATTGGAAATGCCATGTGCTCGGCACTGAACAGAACTGGTGCTTGTGCTTTCAGACTTCCATTCTCGCCCATCTGGCCCACAGGCAATCCAGATTTGTAATTCTAGAGCCAAAAAACAGCCTTCCGCCTGCCCTCCAGAAAGAAGAAGGGCCCTAAGGGTCTGCCCAGAATCTCCATGTGAGGATCAAACTGCACGGCCATTGATGGAACCCCAATATCCAAGATGAACTGTGCACTAATGCTCTCTTTGACACAGCCTGAGCCCCGACCTTCTCCCCGACCCAGGTAGTGGGTGCCATCTCCTGCAGATGGGACCGGCCATGGCCGTAGGCTGTCATGTCTATCTAACCTGGATGTTCAGGGATCAGTGACCGGACCAGAACTCAAATCCCGGCCTGTGGGGGAATCCTCAAGCACAAAAGAGCACTCCTCCTTCCCCATGGCCAGAAAAACTTGCTGTGGGGATAGGGGTCATACCCTCAGAATGAGAGCCAGCTGCATGGCCTATGAGACTACATCCACCCTCCAGATCTGCCATGGGCACAAACAGGCATTGTGACCATCAGCCTGAGACTGCTTTCAAACAAGTCCCCTCGCTAGCTGGACTAGGAGCCCGAATATCGGCCTGCCATGCCCCTAGGCCCAAATCCTCACCCTCGGTTGGGTTCTCCAGGCACCCAAACTCAGAAGTCAACTCTGGAATCCCTGCTATGGTGGGAACCCTGAGACGGAAAACAGCTCTCTTCCCTAAATCCAGAAAGACACCAAAACTGGGAGCCATGCAAATTCCGCACAGAGGCAGAATCTCCCATGGCCTCTTGAGGCCACCCCTCCATTCGTCAGCCATCATGGACACAAACACCGGCATGAACGACCATCTGACACTTGCCCTGACTCAGGTGCTGGAGATCTCAATTCAGACACTGCATATTGGAACTGCCATGTGCTCAGCACTGAACTGAACCAGCACTGGTGCGTTCAGAATTTCATCATCAACCTACTGCCCTGCATGCCCACCAGATTGGGAATTCTGGAGCAACAACACAGACTTCGACCTGCCTTCCAAAATGAAGACGGGCCCATTGGTTCTGACCAGAATCCCCACGTCAGGGTCAACCTCACAGTCCTCAGTTGCACTGTGCACTGATGCCTGAGCCTCGACCTCCAGTAATCCCCACAGGTAGCAGGCCCCATATTGTGCAGGGGGTGCGGCCATGGCCCGAGGCTGTTATCTCTACCCTACCTGGGTGTTCAGGTATCTGTGCCCAGACCTTAGCTCAAATCTCAGCCTACGGGTATCCTCAAGCCAAAAGAAAACTCCTGATTCCCTAAGGCAGGAAAAGCTTCCTGGGGTGGGTGTGGGTGTCAAACCCTCAGAGTGGTAACCAGCTGCATGACCCATGAGACCACGCTCACCCATCAGGGCTGCCTGGTCACAAAAAGGCATTGCGACCCTAATCATGAGACAATTTCAAACAAGCCCCCTTGCTAGTTTTACCAAGAGCATGCCTAGCGGGCCTGACATGCCCCTAGTCCCAAATCTTTACACTTGTTCGGGTTCTCCAGGTACTCGGACCAAGAAGAGGACTCTGGATTCCCTTATATGTCTGTACTCCTGAGACAGAAAATAGCACTCTTCACTTCCCCACGAAAGACACCAAAACCATGGGAGCCAGGCAGAATCCCCACAGAGGCAGAAACTCCCATGGACTCATGAGGCCATCCCTCCATTCTTGGCCTAACGAGACACACAACCCAGACAGAGAAGCCTGTGCTCATGCCTCCCCATTGCCCTAATTTCAGATCCCAAGGCACTGTGGTCAGGTTCTGCAGATCCGGCATGCCATCACCTCGCCCCTCCCCCAAACCAGAGTTTGTGTTTGCAGAATTTTGTCCCCAAAGCCCTGGTCGACAGGCCCTCCAGGGTGGGGCCTCTGAAGCCATGGCGCAGGACTCTGCCTGCCATCATGAAGGAAACTCTGCCTGTCACATTTGCACAAAACTTCCGGAATGGCAGACAACTGCAAGGCCTCTGAGCCCACCCAATTTTGTTGGCCGCTCTGGACAGAAACATGCAGTCTGACACATGCCAGACACCAACCTCCAGGGAGACACCCAGGTCAATGGCCCTGAGTCAGAAGATGGAACCTGACTTACCCCAGGACTTCAATGAAAACCTTGCTTAGGTTTGCAGGTATCTGCCTCCAGAGGCAAGCTCTGGAATACCTACATATGATCCAACACTTGATCGCAGAGACAAAAAACAGAACACCTCCTGCCCCAGAAGGCAACCAGGCTCTTGGGAGCTGCGTCCAACCCTCAGGGGAGGAGAATCCTTTAAGGGGCCTGAGCCCCAGCCACATTCTAAGGACTCCCTGGACACAAGCCAGCTTTGTGACACATCATAATGAGGCTCCCTGTCAACTCAGCCCCCTGGGCACTTTGCCCCAGAGCAACAAGATCAAAAGGGCCTTGTTCCTAGGCTGGAAGGCTAAGCCGAGTTGGGCTTTCTAGGCATGATTGCGGTGACTTCTGCTACGACATCTTTCCCTATGGGGGACCCTATAGCTCCCAAAATGGACTCCCCCTGTCCCCCAGAAGGAAAGCTTGCTGTACGTAGTAGCTCAAAAGCCCCAGCCTGGGAAAAACTCCATGGCCTCATGAAGCCTGCCCTCCATTCGTCGGCTATCATGGACACAAACTCCAGCGTGAGCGACCATCTGACATGTGCCCTGACTCAGGTGCTGGAGATCTTGTGTCAGCAGCTGCACATTGGAAATGCCATGGGCTCGGCTTTAAACTAAACCAGTGCTTGGGCATTCAGAATTCCGTCCTCACCCTCCTGAGCCACAAGCCCCCCAAATTGTTAAATCTGGAGCCACAACGCAGTCCTCTGCCTGTCCTCTAGAAAGAAGAAGTGCCCTAGGGATCTGCCCAGAATCCCCACGTGAGGATCAACCTGCATGGACTTCGAAGGAACCCCAATATCCTAGGTCCCCCGTGCACTAATTCTCTATCTGACAGAGCCTGAGCCCCATCCTCCCATCTGTGCCTACCGGCCCCAGAGTTCCAGGCAAGTAGAGAGAATGAAACGGACTCTTTTAATTTTTTTTATTTATGGCAGAGAGGCAGGCAGAGAGAGAGGAGGAAGCAGGCTCCCTGTGGAGTAGAGAGCCCGATGTGGGGCTCGATCCCAGGACCCTGGGATCATGACCTGAGCTGAAGGCAGAGGCTTGAAACGGACTCTTAAAGAGACCTTGACAAAACTAATTCTGGAGACTGGTGGTGGATGTGTGGATCTCCTTCCTTTCTCAATCCTCAGGGCAATATGTACACCCTATTTAAGCAAGGTGACCCCACTTGAAATAATTTTTGGGAGACCCCCCTTCTCTGTCCTCGACTACAAGAGGTTGCCCTAGCAGAAATGACTGATCAGTCTGTACTCCAGTCACTGCAGTCATTACAGTCTGTCCTAAAAAAATCCCAATCAGGTATCCAGACTGCCCACACTGGGATGGAGATGGAGGTGGAACCACATCCTTACCAACCTAGGGACTTCGTTTGGATACATCGCTATCAAAGGGGAAACTTGGAGCCTCGCTTGAAGGGAACATTTACTGTAAAAGTAGAGGGCATTAGGGCCTGGATTCATGTGGGTCTGTTCAAATGAACTGAGGAGAGGATGCCCCCAGAGATGGAAGCTGCAGTCGACAGATCCCACCAACCATGGACAAAAGCTAAGACTAAAAAACTGTGAGTTTATTGTTGCTCCTATTGTTACATGTTCATGTAAAGTATAGGTGGGAAATTAGATGAACGGAATTAAAAAAAAAACGTTGAATGGCTAACTCATCAGCCGACTGTGCACTACTGTTACTTTTTTCCCCATGTATTATAAACTCCAGAATGTCATTTGTACCAAAGAAAACTGGAGCGATAAAAATGTTAGTCTTACATGCTCAATATAACCCCCTTACAACAGGAGAACATAGAACTGGCTGAAAAGTCAAGGATTTGACCAATTTCCAAAGAAAAGCAGAGAATGTATGGGTCTGGTTAGCCAGAGGAACTTACTTGTAAACCCCGGATACTGGGGCGGGCCAGGCCAGATAGCCATATCCAATCACTTGGTTGTGCATATATTATCTGTGGTGAGTTGAAATCTCATTTCCCACCTGTTTGTGGGCCGGGCTCAACCCCCTCTATAAAGATTAGTCTGTGAGGCTGGGGTAGGGGGAGAGGTAGGAGGAGTTAGAATAGCCGTTAGAGAATTAGGAGGAGTTAGAATAGCCAGTAGAGAAGTAGGAGGAGTTAGAATAGCTGTTAGAGAAGTTGGAAGAGTTAGAGTAGCCGTTAGAATAGTAGGAGGAGTTAGAATAGCCATTGGGAGCTATGATATGGGAGATGTGATAGCATCGGGGTCGACAGGATCCTCAGAACTTCACGATCATCGGGAGCATCTGGAGTGGCATTGCTGAGAGCTTCACCGCCACTAGCAGCAGAGCCACCACATACGACTTTGCCTCCCTGAGCAGTAGCGCCACCCACGACCCGCCTCGACGCGGTCCTGCCACAACCAGCCTCACTGCCCCGAGCTGTAGCCTCGCCAGAGCAGCGTCATTCCAGGGAGCGGCCTCGTTGGCATGTGGTCTTGTTGGAGATCAGCCTGGTCTGGAGCGGCCTCTTCAATATCAGGTATGGACTTCGTCCAGCATGTAGCCTCATCCAGAGCGGCCTCATCTGGGGAGCAGCCTGGTCTGGAATGGCCTCGTCCAGAGCGGCCTCATCCAGAGCAGCCTCGTCTGGGAAGCAGCCTTGTCGGATTGGCGTCATGGGGAGCAGAGTCTGTGTCGGCAGGGTTGTCGTCATCGGCATCCTCCCCCTTTGTCATCAGAAGCAGCGTCCTCGTCATCGCTCTATGTAAGAAACGACCCTGATCTGTCGGTTTGATTTTTGATGCTTGGCATGAAATAAAGCTTTGCTTGATTTTCGCTTTGTGTAGTCTTGTTGCTTTGATCATGAACCCTAACATTCCGAAACATTCCTCTGGGGACAGATGCCTGCAATCCTCATCTAGGGTTCTGTTGAGGTCCTAAGGTCATGTCAGTTTCCATCTTCTGATTCAGGGCCATTGAACTAGGTGTCTATCTGGAGGTATGTGTCTGGCATGTATCAGACTGTGCGATTCTGTCCAGAATGTCCAACGAAATTGGGTGGGCTCAGGGTCCTTGCAGGTGTCTCCCAATCTGGAGAGTTTGTGCAACTGTGACAGGCAGAGTTTCCTTTGGGAGGGCAGGCAGAATCCTGTGATGTGGTTCCTGAGGCCCCATCCTGGACGGCCTGTCGGCCAGGGTTTTGGGGACAAAATTCTGCAAACACAAACTCGGGATAGGGTTCTAGGCGAGGAGATGGCAGTCCCGATCTGCAGACCGTAAGGGCAGTGCTGCCGGATCTGAAATTAGGGCGATGGGGAGGCGGGAGTGCAGGCTTTTTCTGTCAGGGTTGTGTGTCTCAGTCGGCCACAGATTATAGCGGTAGCCTCATGGGGCCATGGGAGATTCTGCCTCTCTGAGGACTCTGCCCAATTCCCAAGGGTTTGGTGTCTTTTGGGGGGAAGGTAAGAGTGCTGTTTTCGTCTCAGGGTTCCCACCATAGCTAGGATTCCAGAGTCGGCTTATGGATCCATGCACCTGGAGAACCCGACCAAAGATGAGGATTGGGGCCTAGTGGCATGTCAGGCCCGATATGCGTGTACCTGTTCCAGCTAGAGAGGGGGCTGGTTGGAAAGCAGGCTCAGACTGGGAGTCACAATGCCTGTTTGTGGCCAGGACGGCGCTCCTGAGTGGGTCCGATCTAGGGACAGTGAGGGCAGTGCCGCAGGATCTGAAATGAGGGCGATGGGGAGGCGGGAGCACAGGCTTTTCTGTCTGGGTAGTGTGTCTCATTTGGCCACAGAATGAAGTGGTAGCCTCACCGGGCCATGGGAGATTCTGCCTCTGTGTGGATTCTGCCTGGCTTCCAAGGATTTGGTGTCTTTCGGGGGGAAGGGAAGAGTGCTGTTTTCCGTCTCATGGGTACCGCCATAGAAGGGATTCCAGAGTCGGCTTCTGGGTGCAGGTGCCTGGAGACCCTGACCGAGGGTGAGGATTTGGGCCTAGGGGCATGTCAGGCCCGATATGCGGGCTCCTGGTCCAGCTAGCGAGGGGGCCTGGTTTGAAAGTGGACTCAGGCTGAGGGTCACAATGCCTGTTTGTGGCCAGGTCAGCCCTCCGGGTTGGGCGTGGTCTCATGGGCCATGCAGCTGGCTCCCACTCTGAGGATTAGACCCCTATCCCTACAGCAAGCTTTTCCCATCATGAGGAAGGAGTTGTGCTCTTTGGTGCTTGAGGTTCCCCCAAAGGCCAGGATTTGAGCTATGGTCTGGACACAGAAGCCTGAATACCCAGGTTGGGTAGAGATTACAGTCTCTGGCTTTGGCAAGTCCCATGTGCAGTATATGGGGCCCACTACATGTATGGCTGATGGGAGGTCAGCTCTCAGTCTGTGTCAGAGAGAGCATTATTGTACAGGGCGGCCTAGGACATTGGGTGCCATCGAGGTTGGTGCAGGTTGATCCTCACGTGGGCATTCTGGGAAGACCCCTAGGGCACTTCTTTCTGGAGGGCAGGCAGAACACAGTGTTGTTTTTCAAGAATGAACAATCTAGTGGGCTTGTGGGCCACGAGGGTGAAGAGAGAATACTGAAAGCACAAGCGCTTGTTCAGTTCAGTGCCGAGCACATATCATTAAAAATGTGCAGCGTCTGACTTGTGATCTCCAGCACCTGAGTCAGGGCAAGTGTCAGATGTTCGCTCATGCTGGAGTTTGTGTCCATGATGGCTGACGAATGGAGGGGTGGCCTCATGTGGCCATGGAAGTCATCCCAGTCCTGGGCTTGTGAGCTGCTCCGAACAGCAAGCTTTCCTTCTGTGGGACAGGGGGAGTCCATTTTGATGGCACCAGTGTCCCCTGTATGGAAAGACATCATAGCAGAATCACCACATGGATGCCTGTTATGCCCAGTAATACTTACCCTTCCAGCACAGGAACAAGGCCATTTTGATCTGGTGGCACTGGGTCAAAGTGCACAGTGGGCTGAGGTGAAAGGGAACCTCATTCTGATGGGTCACAATGCTGGCTTGTGTCCAGGAAGACCTTAGAATATGGCGGGGGCACAGGTGCCATGCAGGATTCTCCTCCCCTGAGGGTTGGATGCAACTCCCAAGGTCCAGGTTTCATTCTTGGGACAAGAGGTGTTCTTTTCTGTGGCTCAGGAATCAAGTGTTGGACCATAAGTAGGTATTCCAGAGTTTGCCTCTGGAGACAGATGCCCGCAAACCTCAGCTAGGGTTCCGTTGAGGTCATAGGATTATGTCAGGTTCCATCTTCTGACTCAGGGCCATTCTCCTGAGTGTCTCCCTGGAGGGAGGTGTCTGGCATGTGTCTGAATATGCCTTTTTTCCTTAGCGGACATTGAATTTGGGGTGGGCTCCGGGGCATTGCAGGTGTCTCCCAATCTGGAGGGTTTGTGCAAATGTGATGGGCAGAGTTCCCTTCAGGTGGGCAGGCAGAGTCCTACGCTGTGGCTCTAGAGACCCATCCTAGAGGGCCTGTTGGCCAGGGCTTTGGGGACAAGTCTGCAAACACAAACTTGGGATACTGTCAGAGGCGAGGTGATGGCAGCCCGATCTGTAGATTGTAGGGCAGTGCCTCGGGATCCGAAATGAGGGCGACGGGGGTGGCGGTAGTGAAGTCTTTTTTGTGTGGGTTTTGTGTCTCTGTTGGCCACGAAATGTAGCCATAGACTCATGGGGCCATGGGCGATTCTGCCTCTGTGAGGATTCTGCCCGGCTCTAAAGGTTTAGGTGTCTTTACAGGGGAAGCGAAGAGTGCTGTTTTCATCTCAGGGGTCCCGCCATAGCAGGGATTACATGGTCGACTTCTGGGTCCCAGGCGCCTGGAGAACCCAACCAAGCATGAGGATTTGGGCCTAGGTTCATGACAGGCCCGATATGCGGGCTCCTGGTCCAGCTAGTGAGGGGGCTGGTATGAAAGCAGTCTCAGGCTTAGGGTCACAATGCCTGTTTGTGCCCAAAGTAGCCTTCCTCGGTGGGCAAGGTCTCATGGAAAAGGCAGCTGGCTCCCACCCTGAGGTATAGACCCCCATCCCCACATCAAGCTTTTCCCATGGTGGGGAAGCAGGGGTGCTATTTATGCTTGAGTTTCCCCCCATATACGGGGATTTGAGCTATGGTCTGCCCACAGACAGGTGAATACCCAGGTTGGGCAGAGATGAAAGTCTCTGGCCACGGCAGGTCACACCTGCAGGATATGGGGCCCGCTACCTGGGGGGTTGATAGAAGGTCGGGTCTCAGGCTGTGTCAGACAGAGAATTAGTGCACAGGGGGGCCCAGGAAGTTGGGGTGTCATCAAGGTCTGTGCTGGTTTATCCTCAGGTGGGGATTCTGGGCAGACCCCTAGGGCCGTTCTTTTTTCTATAGGGCAGGCAGAAGACTGCTCTGTGCCTCCAGAATGAGCAATCTTGAGGTGTTGTTGGCCAGAAGAGTGAGAATGGAAATCTGAATGCACAAGCGCTGGTTCAGTTCAGTGCTGAGGACATGGCATTTCCAATGTGCAGCCTCTGACTGCAGATCTCCAGCACTTGAGTCAGGGCACATGTCAGACGGTAGCTCACGCTGGAGTTTGTGTCCATGCTTGCCGAAGAATGGAGGCATAGCCTCGTGAGGCCATAGAGCTTTTCTGGGCAGGAGCTTGTGGGATGCTCCAAACAGCAAGCCTTTCTTTTGTGGGACATGGGGAGTCCGTTTTGATGGCACCAGTGTGCCCCATATGGAAGGACGTTGTAGCGGAAGTCAGCTTGTGCAAATGTGATGGGCAGAGCTTCCTTCAGGTGGGCAGCAAAGTCCTGCTCTGTGGCTCCAGAGGCCCCATCCTAGAGGGCCAGTTGGCCAAGGCTTTGGGGACAAAAGTCTTCAAACACAAACTCGGGATAGGGTTAGGGGCGAGGTGATTGCAGGGGCGATCTGCAGACAGTGAGAGTAGCACCGCGCAATCTTACATGAGAGCTATGGGGACGTGGGAGTGCAGGCTTCTCTGTCTGGGTTGTGTGTCTCGGTTGGCCACAGAATGTAGTGGTAGCCTCATGGGGCCATGGGAGATTCTGCCTCTGTGAGAATTCTGACCGGCTCCCAAGGGTTTGGTGTCTTTCAGGGGGAAGGGAAGAGTGCTCTTTTCCTTCTCAGGGATCCCACCATAGCAAGGATTCCAGAGTCAGCTTCTGGGTCCCAGCATCTGGAGAACCCCACCGAGGGTGAGGACTGGGATTAGGGTCATGTCACGCCCGATATGTGTACTCCTGGTCCAACTAGCCAGGGGTGGTTTGAAAGCGTGATCAGGCTGAAAGTCACAATGCCTGTTTGTGGCCAGGGCGGTCCTCCTGGGTGTGTGTGGTCTCATGGGCCATGCAGCTGACCCCCACACTGAGCCTTAGACCCCCATCCCCACAGCAAACTTTTCCTGTCGTGGGGAAGGAGGAGTGCTCTTTTATGTTTGAGGTTCCCCCATAGGCCGCTATTTGAGCTGTGGTCTGGGTACAGACGCCTGAATACCCAGGTCGGGTAGAGTTGACAGTCTCTGGCCATGGCAGGTCCCACCTGCAGGGTATTGGGCCCACTACCTGCCGGGCTGATGGGAGGTCAGGGCTCAGGCTGTGTCAGACAGTGCATTAGTGGACAGGGAGGTCTAGGATATTGGGGTGCCATTGAGGTCCGTGCAGGTTGATCCTCACGTGGGGATTCTGGGCAGACCCCTAATGTAGGGACCTGGTTGGGTGGAGGGAGCCCTTTTGTTGTTGGCTTGGGTTGACCCTATCCCTCGCGGAGGAACTTGCTTGTGGACCCCAGATATAGGGGCGGGCCAGTTGGATGGAGACGCCCAATCATTTGGGCAGACACATATTTACTATGGTATATTGGAATTCTATTCGCCACCCGTATTGATGACCGAGCATGACTGTGCAGGTTTCCCTGTGTGCTGCAGTTCTATTGGCCACCTGTGAGTGGGCTGGACTCCGCCATCCCAATGAAGGTCAGTCTGTGAGGTAGTGTGGGGCTGTTTTTATTATTTATTTATTTATTTATTTATTTATTTATTTATTTATTTTTGCATTCGTTGGTTCGTCAGGAGCAGCGTTTCTTGGTTTGTTGGGAGCAGCGTTTGTTGGTTTGTCGCAACCAGCATTCTTCGGTTCGCCAGGCAGTGGTCTTGCCAGCCTGGCAGAGGCCTCGCCAGCCCGGCAGAGGCCTCGCCAGCCCGGCAGTGGCCTCACCAGCCAGGGATCAGCCTCGCCAGCCAGGGAGCATCCTCGCCAGCCCAGCAGTGGCCTCGCCAACCGGGGAGCAGCACTGCCAGAGCGTCATGAGTGTTGCTGGGCAGCAGCCTCACCAGCCGGGGTGCAGCCTCGCCAACTGGGGAGAGGCCTCGCCAGCTGGGGAGTGGCCTTGCCAGCCAGGGAGAGGCCTCACTGGCGAGCAGCACTGCCGGAGCATCATCATCAGGAAGCGGCCTCGTAGGGGAGCGGTGCCACCAGGAGTGCCATCATTGGTCTCGTTCCTAACAGTAGGAGACTGCTCTTCGCTCTCTCTTCACCTGGAAGCCACCCTTTTAGTCCTGCATCACCATGGTGCTCTAGGGTGGCCTACTAACCCTCAGAGAGGAACCAGTACCCCTGAAGATCATCTCTGTGACCTTGTCCATTCGTGAGTTTGTGGCTCGTGTGTCTGCTACCTTAAACTACAAGAATGAGGAGGAAGTTCCTTTGGAGACCTTCTTTGTGTTCCCCATGGATGATGACTCAGCTGTCTACAGCTTTGTTGCCAAGTTGGATGGGGAGAAAATTAAAGCAGAATTAAAGGAGAAAACAAAGTCCCACAGCATCTATGAGAGTGCCATCAGCAACCGCCGCCAAGCTTTCCTACTGGAGGAGGACAAGTACTCCAAGGACGTCTTCTGTTACAGTGTGGGGAACCTGGACCCAGGGTCGAATGTAGCAATCACCCTGAAGTATAGGCAGGAGCTCCCCTTGGAAGCAGATAGAGCCCTGTGCTACGTGCTCCGAGCTGTCTTGAATCCTCGATACTGTGGCTCTGGATCATTTGAGGACAGTTGCCTTGATGTGAAGACTCCTGTCGTTCCTTTGGAGGACCTGCCCTCTACACTCAGCGTGGTTGCCACCGTCAGTTCCCAGCATGGCATTGAGAGGATCCAGTCCAACTGCCCCTTCAGTCCTACCAAGTACCTTGGAGAAGATAAGACTTCTGCCCAGGTTTCCTTGACTGATGGACACAAATTTGATCGAGATGTGGAACTCCTGATTTACTACAGTGAGGTGCATACTCCCACTGTATCTGTGGAGATGGGGCAACTTGGAGACAACTCAGATGGTTTCATGAAAGATCCGTCTGCGATGGTGTATTTCTGCCAAAATGTCCCAGAATCTCAGTCACCTGTCATCTCTGGAGAATTCATCTTCCTCATGGAACACTCAGGAAGTATGCAGTCCCCCATAAGTAAAGAGGATAACTCTCAGCTACACATATAGGCAGCCAAGAAACACTGATTTTGCTGCTGAAGTGTTTGCCTATGGGCTGTTACTTCAATATCTATGGATTCGGAAGTTCCTATGAGGCATTCTTTCCGAATAGTGTGAAATCCACTCAGCAGATCATGGAGGAGGCACTGAGGAGAGTTAAGCTTATGCAGGCTAACCTGGGGAGCCCTGGGGTAGCAGCCATTGTTAGGTACGGGGAATCGTGTGGTAGCGGGAATCATTGGGTTGGGGGAATCTTCGGGTAGCGGGACTCGTGGAGTAGCGGGAATTGTCGGGTAGGGGAAATCGTTGGGTAAGGGAAGTAACAGGGGTTGCTGTCCTGGTCATCGTCACCTCTTTGTAAGAGAAGGCCCTGACTGGTTGGTTTGATTTTTGATGCATGGAGCAAAATAAAACTTTGCTTGGTCTTCACTTTGTGTCAGTCTCGTTCCTTTGATCACAGATCCTAATACCCTAGGGTCCTTCTTCTTTCTGGAGGGCAGGCAGAAGGCTGTGTTGTGGCTCCAGCGTTCCCAATCTGGAGGGCTTGCAGACCAGGAGGGTGAGAACTGATGTCAGATCACAGAAGCGCCGGTTCATGTCAGTGCTGAGCACATGGCCATTCCAATGTGCAGCATCTGAATTGAGATCTCCAACACCTGAGTCAGGGCGAGTGTCAGATGGTCGCTCATGCTGGAGTTTGTGTCTATGATGGCCAGGGAATAGAGAGGTGGCCTCATGAGGCCATGAAGGTTTTCCCAGGCTGGGGCTTGTGAGCTGCTCTGAACAGCAGGCTTTCCTTCTGCAGGACAGAGGGAGTCCGTTTTGATGGTTCCAGATTTCCCCCATATGGAAAGACAAGGTAGCAGAGATCACTGCATATATGTCTGGAAAGCCTAGCTCAGCTTATAATTTCAGTCCAGGAACAAGGTCGATTCGATCTGGTCACTCGGGGGCAAGGGTCCAGGGGCTGAGATTACAGGGAACCTCATGTTGATGGGTCACAATGATTGCTTGTGTCCAGGGAGACCATAGAATGTGGCGGGGTCTCAGGCGCCATGCAGGATTCTCTTCCCCTGAGGGTTGGACGCAGATCCCAAGAGCCAGGTTGCCTTCTGGGGAGAGGAGGTGTTCTGTTTTGTGGCTCAGGGTTCAAACGTTGGAACATATGTAGGAATTCCAGAACCGGCCTCTGGAGGCAGATGCCTGCAAGGCTAACTTAGGGTTCCGTTGAGGTCCTAGGTTCATGTCATGTTCCATCTTCTGACTCAGGGCCATTGACGTGGGTGACTGCCTGGAGGTAGGTGTCTGGCATGTCTCAGACTGCACATTTCTGTCCAGAGCAGCCAACGAATTTGGGATGGGCTCAGGAGCCCTGCTGGTGTCTCCCAGTCTAGAAGGTTTGTGCAACTATGACAGCCAGAATATCCCTCGAGATGACAGGCAGAGTGCTGTGCTGTGACTCTATATGCCCCATTGGAGGGCCTATCAGCCAGGGCTTTGGGGACAAAATTCTGGACACAAACTCGGGTTAGGGTGAGGGGGAAGGTGATGGCAGGCCCGAGCTGCAGACCATGAGGGCAGTGAATCAGGATCTGAAATTAGGGCAATGGGGAGACGGGAGCGCAGGCTTTTCAGTATGTTGTGTGTCTCGGTTGGTAACGGAATGGAGGGGTCTTATTTGTCCATGGGAGATTCTGCCTCTGTGGGGATTTTGCACGGCTCCCAAGGTTTTGGTGAATTTCTGGATGAAGGGAAGAGAGCTGTTTTCCATCTCAGGGGCCCACCATAGTAGGGATTCCAGAGTCGGCTTCTGGGTCCAGGCACCTGGAGAACCCGACCGAGGGTGAGGATTTGGGCCTAGGGGCATGGCAGGCCCAAAATGCGGGCTCCTGGTCCAGCTATGAGGGGGATTTTTTGAAAGCTTGCTCAGGCTGATGGTCACAATGCCTGTTTGTGGCGAGGGCTACCCTCATGAGTGGTCATGGTCTCCTGGCTATGGAGCTGGCTCCCACTCTGAGTGTTTGACCCCCATCTGCACAGCAAGCTTTTACTGCCATGGGGAAGGAGAAGTGCTCTTTTGTGCTTGAGGATCCCCCATTGGCCGGGATTTGAGCTATGGTCTGGGCACAGATGCCTGAACACCCAGGCTGGGTAGAGATGACAGCCTCAGGCCTGTTCCCATCCCATCTGCAGCGCATGGTGCCCACTTTCTGGGGGCTGATGGGAGGTCAGGGCTCAGGCTCTGTCAGACAGAGCATTAGTGCACAGTGCAGCCTGGATATTGAGATTCTCTCTAGGACCGTGCAGGATGATGCTCACTTGGGGATCCTGGACAGACCCATAGGGCCCTCCTTCTATCTGGAAGGCAGGGAAAAGGCTGCGTTGGGGCTCCAGACTTCCCAATCTCGAGGGCTTCCTGTGCAACTGTGATGGGCATAATTTCCTTTGGATGGGCAGGCAGAGTCCTGTGCTGTGCTCCAGTTTCCATCCTGGAGGGCCCGTCAGCCAGGGCTTCAGGAACAAAATTCTGCAAACACAAACTCGTGATAGGGTTAGGGTTGAGGTGATGGCATGTCCAATCTGCGGACCAAGAGGGCAGTTCCACGGGATCTGAAATTATTTGGGAGGCAGGAGCGCAGGCTTTTCTGTCTGGGTTGTGTGTATCTGTTGGCCACAGAATGGAGCAGTAGCCTCATGGGGCCATGGGAGATTCGGCCCCTGTGAGGATTCTGCCCGGCTCCCAAGGGTTTGGTGTCTTTCAGGGGAAAGGGAAGAGTGCTGTTTTCCATCTCAGGGGTCCGGCCATAGCAGGGATTCCAGAGTTGGCTTCTGGGTCTGCGCACTTGGAGAACCAGACGGAGGGTGAGGATTTGGGCCTAGAGGAATGTCACACCCGATATGCGGGCTCCTGGTCCAGCTAGCAAGGGGGCTGGTTTGAAAGCGAGCTCAGGCTCTGGGTCACAATGCCTGTTTGTGGCCAAGGCGGCCCTCCTGGTTGGGCTTGGTCTCATGGATCTCATGATCCTCATGGAGGGATTCTGGGCAGACCCATAGGGCCCTTCTTCTTTCTGGAGGGCAGGCAGAAGCCTGCATTGAGCTTCCAAATGAAAAATCTGGAGAACTTGCAGCCCAGGAGGGTGAGGATGGAATTCTGAATGCACAAGAGCCGGTTCAGTTCAGTGCCGAGCATATGACATTTTCTTTGTGCAGCATCTGACTCAAGAACTCCAGCTCCTGAGTCAGGGCACATGTCAGATGGTCGCTCACACTGGAGTTTGTGTCTATGATGGCTGACAAATGGACGGGTGGCATCATGAGACCATGGAGTTTTTCCAATGCTGGGGCTTGTGAGCTGCTGCGAACAGCAAGCTTTACTTCTTCAGGACAGGGGGAGTCCGTGAGGATGGCACCAGGAAGCCCCTTATGGAAAGACATCGCAGCAGTAGGCAGCGCCTGGATGCATGGAAATTCCAGTTCCACTTACCCTTCCAGCCCAGGAACAAGGCCATCTCAGTCTGGTGGCTCTGGACCAAACGCCCTAGGGGGCTGAGGTAACAGGGAGCCTCATTCTGATGAGTCACAATGCTGACTTGTGTACAGGGAGACCTTAGAATGTGGTGAGAGCTCAGGCGCCATGCAGGATTCTCCTCACCTGTGGGTTGGACGCAGGTCCCAGGAGCCAGGTTGCCTTCTGGGGACAGGAGGTGTTCTGTTTTGTGGCTCTGGGATCAATGTGGACCATATGTAGTTATTCCAGAGTTTGCCTCTGGAGGCACATGCTGGCAAACGTAAGCTCGGGTTCCCTTGAGGTACTAGGGTACATCAGGTTCCATCTTCTGACTCAGGGCCATTGACCTGGCTGTCTGCCTGTAGGTAGGTGTCTGGTCTGTGTCCGAATGCACATTTTTCCACGGCGGCCAAGAATTTGTTGTGGGCTCAGGGGCAGTGCAGGTTTCTCCCAATCTGGAGGCTTTGTGCAAATGTGACGGGCAGAGCTTACTTCGGGTGGGCAGGCAGCATCCTGCGCTGTGGCTCCAGAGGCCCCATCCTGGAGGGCCTGTCGCCCAAGGCTATGGGGACAAAAGTTTGCAAACACAAAACTTGGGTTAGGTTTAGGGACGAGGTGATGGCAGGCCTGATCTGCAGACCATGAGGTCAGTGCCTCTGGATCTGATTAGGGCGATGGAGAGGTGGGAACACACGCTTTCCTGACTGGGTTGTATGTCTCAGTTGGACATGGAATGGAGGAGTGGCCTCATGGGGCCATGGGAGATTCTGCCTCTCTTGGGATTCTGCCCAGCTACCAAGGGTTTGGTGTCTTTCACGGGGAAAGGAAGAGTGATGTTTTCCGTGTTAGGGATCGGGACATAGCAGGGATTCCAAGTCAGCTTCTGAGTCCGGACGCCTGGAGCACCCGACTGAGGGTGAGGATTTGGGTAATGGACATGGCAGGCCTGATATGCGGTCTCCTAATCCAGCTAGCAAGGGGGCTTGTTTACATGTGGGGTCAGTTTGAGGGTCACAAGGCCTGTTTTGCCCAGGGTGGCCATCCCGTGTGGGCCTGGTCTAAAGGACCAAGCAGCTGACTCCCTCTCTGAGAGTTTGACCCCCATCCCCACAGCAAGCTTTTCCTGCCATGGGGATGATGTAGTGCTCTATTGTGCTTGAGGTTTCCTCATAGGCTCTGATTTGAGCTAAGGTCTGAGCACAAATATCTAAATACCCAGGTTGGATAGATATGAAAGCCTCGGGCCATATCTGGTCGCACCTGCATGATATGGAGCATGCTACCTGGGGAATGATATGAATTTGGGGCTCTGGCTGTGTCAGACAGCGCATTAGTGCTCAGGGACGCCTAGCATATTAGTGTGCCATTGAGGGTCGTGCAGGTTGACCTCACGTGGGGATTCTGTGTAAACCCATAGGTTCCTTCTATCTCAATGGCAGGCAGAAGGCTGCATTGTGGCTCCAGAATTCCCTATCTGGAGTGCTTGCAGTCCAGAAGTGAGAGGACGGAAGCCAGAATACACAAGCATCAGTTTAGTTCTGTTCCAAGCGTGTGGCAGTTCCAGTGTTCAGCATCTGACTCGAGATCTGCAGCAGCTGAGTCTCGGTGAGTGTAAGATGGAAGCTCGGCTGGAGTTTTTGTCCATCATGGGTGAAGAATGGAGGGGTGGCCTCAGGAGGCCATGGAGGTTTTCCCAGACTGGAGCTTATGAGCTGCTCCAAACAGTAACCTTTCCTTCTCCGGGATAGGAGAAGTACGTTCTGATGGCTCCTGGCTCCCCCATATGGAAAGACTTGGTAGCAGAACTTACCACATAGATGCCTAGAAAGCCCAGCTCAGCTTACCCTTGCAGCCCAGGAACAATGCAGTTTCGATCTGGTGGCTCTGGGGCAATGAACCCTGGGGGCTGAGTTGACAGGGAGCCTCATGCTGATGGGTCACCATGCTGGCTTGTGTCAAGTGAGACCTTAGAATGTGATGGGGGCTCAGGTGTCATGCAGGATTCTCCTCCGCTGAGGGTTGGACCAGCTCCCAAGAGGGAGGTTGCCTTCTGGGGAGAGGAGGTGTTCTATTTTGTGGCTCAGGGATCAAGCATTGAAACATACGAAGGTATTTCAGAACTTGCCTCTGGGGACAGATGCCTGCAAACCTCACCTAGGTTTCCGTTGAGGTCCTAAGGGCATGTCAGGTTCCATCTTCTGACTCAGGGCCATTGACATGGGTGTCTGCCTGGAGGTAGGTGTCTGGCATGTGTCAGAGTGCGCATTTCTATCCAAAGCGGCCAAAAAATTGGTTGGCTCAGGGGCCTTGAAGGTGTCTCCCAATCTGGAGGGTTTGTATAACTGTGACGAGCACAGTTTCCATCAGGATGGAAGGCAGGGTCTTGCACTTTGGCTCCAGAGGCTGCGTCCTGGAGGGTCTGTCAGCCAGGGCTTTGTACAAAAGTTTGCAAACACAAACTAAGGTTACGGTGAGGGTCGAGGTAATGGCAGGCCCAATCTGCGGACCGTGAGGGCAGTGCCCCGGGATCTTAAATTAGTTGGACGGGGAGGCAGGGTGCAGGCTTTTCTGTCTGGGTTGTGTGTCTCGGAAATGAGGGGTGGCTTCATGTGGCCATGGGAGATTCTGCCGCTGTCGCAATTCTGCCCGGCTACCAAGGGTTTGGTGTCTTTTGGGGGGAAGGGAAGAGTCCTGTTTTTGTCTCAGGGGTCAGGCCATATCAGGGATCCCAGAGTCGGCTTCTGGGTTCATGCTTCCTGAGAATGAGATGGAGGGTGAGGATTTGTACCAAGGGGCATGGCAGACCTGCTAGGCGGGCTCTTGGTCCAGCTAGAGAGGTGGCTTGTTTGAAACCGGGCTCAGGCTGAGGCTCAAAATGCCTGTTTGTGTCCAGGGCCACACTAATATGTGGGCGTGGTCTCATGAGCCATGCAGATGGCTCCCACACTGAGGGTTTGACCCCATCCCCACAGCAAGCTTTTACTGCCGTGGGGAAGGAGGATTGTTCTTTTGTGCTTGAGATTCCCCCATAGGCCAAGATTTGACTCATGGTCTCTGTACAGATGCCTGAATAGCCAGGTTTGGTAGAGATGACAGTCTCTAGCCTTGGCACATCCCACCTGCAGGATATGGGTCCCACTCCCTTGGGGCTGATGGGAGGTCAGGGTCAAGGCTCTGTCAGACAGAGCATTAGTGAACAGGGCAGCCTAGGATATTGGGGTGCCATCGAGGGCCATGCAGGTGGATTCTCTCGTGGGGATTCTGCACAAAGCCATAGGGCCCTCCTTCTTTCTGGAGGGCATGCAGAAGGCTGTGTTGTCTCTCCAGAATTCCCAATCTGGAGGGCCTGCTGGCCATGAAGTTGAGGAAGGAAATCTGAACGCACAAGCGCTGGTTCAATTCAGTGATGAGCACATGATAATTCCAATGTTCAGCATCTGACTCGAGATCTCTAGGACCCAAGTCAGGGCGAGTGTCGGATGGTCACTCACGCCGGAGTTTGTGTCCATGTTGGCTGACGAATGGAGGGGAGGTCTCAAGATTCCAGTGAGGTTTTCCCAGGCTGGGATTTGTGAACTGCTCTGAACAGCAAGCTTTCCTTCTATGGGACAGGGGGAGTCCGTTTTGATGGATTCAGTGTCCCCCACATGGAAAAACTTGGTAGCAGAGCTCACCGCATGGATGCCTGGAAATCCCAGCTCAGATTACACTTGCAGCCCAGGAACAAGTCAGTTTCGATCTGGTGGCTCTGGGGCTAATTGCCCAGGGGGCTGTGTTGACAGGGAGCCTCAAGCTGATGGATCACAATGCTACCTTTGTCCCATGAGACCTAAATATATGGTGGAATCCAGCGTCATGCAGAATTCTCCACTCCTGAGGGTTTTACACAGCACCTTAGAGCCAGGTTGCCTTCTGGGGACAGGAGGTGTGTTGTTTTTTGCATAAGGGACCTAGCGTTGGAACATAGGTAGATATTCCAGAACTTTCCTCTGGGGACATTTGCCTGAAAACCTAAGCTAAGATTCCATTGAGATCCTAGGGGCATGTCTCTTTCCATCTTCTGACTCAAGGCCATTGACCTGGATGTCTGCCTGGATGTAGGTGTCTGGCATGTGTCAGACTGTGCATTTCTGTCTAGAGCAGCCAATGAAATTGGGTGGGCTCAGGGTCCTTGCAGGCGTCTCCAATCTGGAGGGTTTGTGCAACTGTGATGGGCAAGTTTCCTTCAAGAGGGCAGGCAGAGTCCTGCGCTGTCGCTTCAAAGGCCGTGGGGGGCAAGGTGATGACAGGCCCGACCTGCAGACAGTGAGAGCAGTGCCGCAGGATCTGAAATGAGGGCAACAGGGAGGTGGGAGTTCAGACTTTGCTGTCTGGGTTGTGTGTCTCGATTGTCCACGGAATGCAGGGGTGTACTCAGGGGTCCATGGGAGATTCGGCAGCTGGGGGGATTTTGCACAGCTCCCAAGGTTTTGGTGTCTTTCCGGATGAAGGGAAGAGAGCTGTTATCCGTCTCAGGGGTCCTGCTATAGCACTGATTTCAGAGTCGGCTTGGGGATCTGGGTGCCTGGAGAAACCGAACGAGGGTGAGGATTTGGGCCTAGGGGCATGGCAGGCCTGATATGCTGGCTCCTAGTTCAGCTACCGAGGAGGCTTGTTTGAAAGCAGGCTCAGGCTGATGGTCACAATGCTTGTTTGTGCCCAGGGCGTACCTCGTGGTTGTGCATGGTCTCATGGGCCATTCAGCTGCCTCTCACTCTGAGCGTTAGACCCCCATCCCCACAGCAAGCTTTTCTGACCATGGGGAAGGAGGAGTGCTCCTTTGTGCTTGAGTATCCCCCATAGGCTGGGATTTGAGCTATGATCAGGGCACAGATGCATGAAAACTCAGGTTGGGTAGAGATGACAGCCTTGGGCCATGGCCGGTCCCACCTGCAGAAAATGGCTCCCGATATCTGGGGGGCTGACTGGAAGTCGGCCCTTAGGCTGGGTCAGTCAGAGCATTAGTGCACAGTGCAGTCGGGTTATTGGTGTTCTGTCTACGGCAGTGCAAGTTGATCCTACATGGGGATTCTGGGCAGACCCATAGGGCACTTCTTTCTGGAGGGCAGGCAGAAGGCTGCATTGTGGCTCCAGAATTCCCAATCTGGAGGGCTTGTGGGCCAGTTGGGTGAGGACTGAATTCTGAACGCATGATTGCCGGTTCAGTTCAGTGTCAGATGTTCGCTCACGCTGGTGTTTGTGTCCATTATGGCCGATGAATGGAGGGGTGGCCTCAAGAGGCCATGGAGGTTTTCCCAGGCTGGGGCTTGTGAACAGTTCCAACCAGCAAGCTTTCCTTCTGTGGGACAGGGGGAGTCCATTTTGATGGCTCCAGTGTCCCCCAAATGGAAAAACATGGCAGAGCTCACTGCATGGATGTCTGGAAGGCCGAGCACAGCTTACACTTGCAGCCCAGGAACAAGGCAGTTTCGATCTGGAGGCTATGGGGTGAAGTGCCCAGGATGCTGAGTTGACAGGGAGCCTCATGCTGATGGGTCACAAAGCTGGCTTGTGTCCAGGGAGAACTTAGAATGTCGTGGGGCTTCATTCGTCATGCAGGATTCTCTTCCCCTGAGATTGCACCCAGCTCCCAAGATCCAGGTTGCCTTCTGGCAACAGGGGGTGTTCTATTTTGTGTCTCAGGGATCAAGTGCTTGACCATATATATGTATTCCAGAACTTGCCTCTGTTGAGCTGCCTATAAACTAAGCTAGGTTTCCATTGAAGTCCTAGGGTCATGTCAGGTTCCATCTTCTGACTCTGGGCCATTGACCTGGATGTCTGCCTAGATTTAAGTGTCTTGCATGTGTCAGACTGCACGTTTTCATCTGGAGCATCCAACAAATTTGGTGAGGGCTCAGGGGCCTTTCAGGTGTCTCCTAATATGGAGGATTTGTTCAACTGTGTCTGGCAGAGTTTCCTTTGGGACGGCAGGCAGAGTCCTGTGCTGTGGCTCCAGAGTCCGCATCCTGAAGTGCGTGTCAGCGAGGTCTTTGGGGACAAAAGACTGCAAACTCAAACTCGGGTTAGGTTTAGGGGCGAGGTGATGGCAGGCCTGATCTGCAGACCAAGAAGTCAGTGCCTCGAGATCTGGAATTAGGGTGATGGAGAAGCGGAATGCAGGCTTTTCTAACTGGGTTGTGTGACTCGGTTGGACACAGAATTGAGTGGTAGCCTCATGTGGCCATGGGAGATTCTGCCTCTCTTGGGAAATTAGAGGTGGCTTCATGGAGATTTGTGTGGAGTTTGTGTGCATGATGCTCGATGAATGGAAGTGTGACCTCATGAAGCCATGGAGGTTTTCCCAGGCTGTGGCTTGTGAGCCACTCCGAACAGCAAGCTTTTCTTCTTCAGGACAGTTGGAGTCCGATTTGATGGTTTCATGGTCCTCCATATGGAAAGACATGGTAGCAGAGCTCACCCCATAAATATCTGGAAAGCCCAGCTCAGCTTATCCTCTCAGCCCAGGAACAAGCCAGATTCGATCTGATGGCTCTTGGGCAAGTGCCCAAGGGGCAGAGTTGACAGGAAGCCTCATGCTGATGGGTCACCATGCTGGCTTGTGTCCAGGGAGACATTAGAATGTGGCAGGAGCTCAGGTGGCATGCAGGATTCTCCTCCACTCAGGGTTGGACTCATCTACCAAGAGCCAGGTTGACTTCTGGGGACAGGAGGTGTTCTGTTTTTTGGATCAGAGACCTAGCATTGGGACATATGTAGGTACGAATGTAGGGGCCTGGATAGCCAGAGGAATTTACTTGTAAACCCCGGATATTGGGGCGTGCCTGGCCAGATTGCCTTATTCAATCAGTGGGGCGTATTGCCACCTGTGTGTGGGCCGGGCTCAACCACCTATATAAAGGTTAGTCTGTGAGGCTGGCAGGGGGTGGGATAAGTAGGAGGAGTTAGAATAGCCATTAGTGAATTAGGAAGAGTTAGAATAGCCTTTAGAGAAGTAGGAGGAGTTAGAATAGCTGTTAGAGTAGTAGAAGGAGTTAGAGTAGCCATTAGAGTAGCCATTGGGAGCTGTTAGAGTAGTCGTAGGAGTGATAGCATCAGGGTCATAGGGAGGGTCAGAGTTTCAGGATCATCAGGAGGATTAGAAGCGGCATTGCTGGTAGCGGCACCGCTACGAACGACCTCGCCTCCCCGAGCAGCAGTGCCGCCCGTGACCGACCTTGCCGTGGCCTTGCCATGACTTGCCTCACTGCCCAGTGCTGTGGCCTTGCCAGAGCAGCATCATTCCAGAGAGCGGGGTCATCAGTGTGCGGCCTCATCTGAAAGTGGCCTGGTCCGGAGCGGCCTCTACATCATCAGTTGTGGCGTTCGTCCAGCATGTGGCCTTGTCCAGAGCGGCCTCATCTGGGAAGCAGCCTTGTCAGAGTGGTGTCATGGGGAGCAGAGTCTGTGTCACCAGGGTTGCCATCCTCGTCGTCCTCGCCTCATTGTTATCGGGAGTGGTGTCTACATCGTTGTCGCCACTACGTAAGAAATGGACCCAACTGGTTGGTTTGATTTTTGGTGCTTGGTGTGAAATAAAACTTTGCTTGATTTTCGCATTGTGTCAGTCTCCTTCCTTTGATCAGGGACCCTAACACTGGGGACTCGCCCGGGATCAATCAACGAGAACTGAGCCAGCATCAGAATTTATGGGAAAAGCCTCCAGAGGTGTTGGGATCTTGTGCTTCAGTCTGGTTGGAGCTCCAGGGTATGGCCCACTGGGGAGAAGCTGGACGCAGCTATGCTCCCCAGGGCTGGAGTGGATGCAGCGATTCCCCATTCCTCCATTGGTAGATCGACATGGGGTTTGAGTCCCCCTTGGCGTTCTAGGGGGTTTGAGTCCCCCTAGATGGTCACCAGGGGATTCGAGTTCCCCTATGCAGTCACCAGGGGGTCTGAGTCCCCCTAGGCAGTCAGGGTGTTCGCGTCCCCCTAAGCGGTCATCGGGGGTTCGAGTTCCCTTAGGCGGTCAGGGAGTTTGAGTCCCCCTAGAAAATCCCCACCGGTGGCAGGACCGCTGGACCTGCAGTGTCTTTATCTGGTCTTTTTGTTGTCTGCTGTTTTGTTTGTTGTGTTTGGAGGAATGGGACAGGCAGAGAGTAAGGGGACTCTGACTTTCATCTCTCTGTACCTCATAATAGATGTGGGGCTTCTTCCTCACTCATTTCGTGGGTTAAAGGCTATAACCAAAGCCAACTGGGTTTTGTCTAAATTGGGACAGAGACTTTAAGGAATATTCCCAAGCAGCTGCCGAAACTCCCTTTGTTTTGTTTTTTGTTGTTGTTGTTGTTTTTTGTTTATTTACAGCATAACAGTGTTCATTGTTTTGGCATCACACCCAGTGCTCCATGCAGTACCTGCCCTCCCTATTACCCACCACCTGGTTCCTAAACCTCCCACACCCCCCCTGCCCCTTCAAAAACCTCTGGTTGTTTTTCAGAGTCCATAGTCTCTCATGGTTCATCTCCCCTTCCAGTTTTCCTCAACTCCCACTCCTCTCCATCTCCCCATGTCCTCCATGTTATTTGTTATGCTCCACAAATTAGTGAGACCATATGATACTTGACTCTCTCTGCTTGACTTATTTCGCTCAGCATAATCTCTTCCAGTCCCATCCATGTTGCTACAAAAGTTGGGTATTCATCCTTTCTGATGGAGGCATAATACTCCATTGTGTATATGTACCACATCGTCCTTATCCATTCATCCGTTGAAGGACATCTTGGTTCTTTCCACAGTTTGGCGACCGTAGCCATTGCTACAATAAACATTGGGGTACAGATGGCCCTTCTTTTCACTACATCTGTATCTTTGGGGTAAATACCCAGCAGTGCAATTGCAGGGGCATAGGGAAGCTCTATTCTTAATTTCTTCAGGAATCTCCACATTGTTCTCCAAATTGGCTGCACTAACTTGCATTCCCACCAACAGTGTAAGAGGGTTCCCCTTTCTCCACATCCTCTCCAACACACGTTGTTTCCTGTCTTGCTAATTTTGGTCATTCTAACTGGTGTCAGGTGGTATCTCAATGTAGTTTTAATTTGAATCTCCCTGATGAGTAGTGATGATGAACATTTTTTCATGTGTCTGATAGCCATTTGTATGTCTTCATTGGAGAACTGTCTGTTCATATCTTCTGCCCATTTTTTGATATGATTATCTGTTTTGTGTGTGTTGAGTTTGAGAAGTTCTTTATAGATCCTGGAAATCAACCTTTTGTCTGTACTGTCATTTGCAAATATCTTCTCCCATTCCGTGGGTTGGCTTTTTGAAACTCCCTTTGTTTGGGGGAATTCCTTGCATCTCTGGCCCAACGTGGACTGCCTAGCCACTCCCCCTGGCTGGCGGGAAAGCATGGTATCTGAAGTGGAATCGGCCCAGGTGGAACATGAAATCTGTTAGCAAAGTGATGACTAAACTGATGGTTAACTGTCTGTTTCAGGGTTTTAATGCGTATTTGTTAAAGTAACTTTCAGAGTCTTTGGTAACCTGAAGCTTTGAAGTTTTGCTTGGATGACAAATGGGATTACATCCTTGGGAGCTGGTTTCTAGAACTAGGTTTGTGCTTTTGAAATATGTTGTAAACATGTTTTGTGCTTAACTGCTATTGCAACAGTTCACAATTGGTTAATATTTAGTCTTCACTTGAGATTGAGATGTTTCTAAGAACATGTAACTGGTTTTCTTTGCCCACCCAGAATTGTAAATGAGATCTCTTTGACTAATAAGTCTTCTCCCTGATATGCTAAGTTACTCAGGAAGTACTGCTAAATCAATGATAAACTTGGGTTACATTTTGGTAAATGCTGTAACTACTCCAAAGGTTCTTTACATTTTCTAAAGTTTTAATGTTTTGATAAGGGTCATCATTTGATATTTAACATTATCTATTCTGAGTTTTTTGTCATTTGTATTTGTTTTAATTCTCCTGTAAGATGAATTCCGCCTTAAGGAAATTCATATAGGAGACTTTCAGAACAAATACGGTTCTTTGATATGTTGAAATCCTGGAACTGAATTTCCAGAAGTAAAAGTTGCACTCGCACTAAACCAGAATTAGTATGGTGACTCAAGGTAAGATTGAGTCTCCAGGAGCCTTCCTAGAAAGGCTCATTGAAGCGTATAAAATGTATAACCTGATCGACCCTGAGGCACCCAAAAATGAGGGGGCAGTGAATCTTGCTTTTACCAGTCAGTCAGCCCCAGATATAAGGAGGAATCTTCAGGATCTTGAAGGAATTGAAGGGAAGAATCTTATTGAGATCTTGGGAATAGCAGAAAAAATTTTTAAGAACAGGGATGCACAGGAGGATGAAAAACAGACAAAAAGCTGGTTAAGATTTTGGCATTACATGAGATAGGTAGAGGAAAGTAAATGGAAGGAAAGGCGTAATCACAGAGAAGGCCAGTGGGAAGACATAGATTCAGATCAGTGTGCTTACTGTAAGGAAAAAGGACACTGGGCCAGGGAGTGCCCCAAAAGGATGATGACAATGCTGGCCACCAGAGTAAAAATTGAAGTGGAGGGGAAATCGATTGATTTTTTTGGTGGACACGGGAGCCCAATTTTCATCATTACTTAAACCTATGGGAAAACTATCTGGAGAGGAAGTTTGGGAACAAGAGGAAATGGCACAGCGAGACATACATGCACAACAGAAAGTACTTTAAATTTGGCCTCGGGAATAGTGAAACATAGATTTTTGGTCCTCCCTAATGCCCCATATAACTTGATGGGAAAAGATCTCCTCCAGAAGTTACGATCTGGCATTCAGTTCTCGGAGGAGAAATCACTGTAACCTTGAGACAACCCACTGTACAGGTGCTTATGGCAGCAGAAGATGAATACCTCCTTTACAAGCCCGTCTCAAAACAGAGGGGACAAAGGCGGGGAGCCTTCTCCAAATCCTACAGGTCGAGTTTCCCGAGGTCTTGGCAGAAGGGAAGCCCCCTGGCATGACCAGGGGACAACCTCCAGTGGTGGTACAATTAAAGGCGATGGCTATGGCTGTTCACGTTCG
The DNA here is from genome assembly GCF_922984935.1 of Meles meles. NCBI lineage: Eukaryota > Metazoa > Chordata > Mammalia > Carnivora > Mustelidae > Meles > Meles meles. The sequence goes on from NC_060081.1 coordinate 7,239,148, forward strand.
GCACCCCCTTCTCTGGGAAGCAAGGGAAGTGATCAGCAAGTACATTAACCACCTCTGAGGAGACGTGATCCTAGTTCCTTGAAAATCTCCATGGAACACACGTTTGCTGCCCATCAAAAAGGCAGAGACTGGGGATTACTGACCCATTCAAGATTGTTGGAAGTTAATAAACAGGTTGAAGATATCCACCCGACGGTGCCTAACTCCTATACCCTACTCTCCCTCCTGGGCCCCCAAAGAACTGTGTATACCATCTTAGATATCAAGGATGCATTTTTCTGCATATCTTTAGCAAGGGCACCTCAACCCCTTTTTGCTTTTGAGTGGCCTGACCCAAAGGATATATTCCAAGGCCAGCTCACCTGTACAAGACTTCCCAAGGATTCAATAATTCACCCACCATTATTTTTTGATGAGGTACTACATGAGAATTTGCATGAGTACAGAAACTCCAACCAAGTAGTCACTCTGCTACAGTATGTTGATAACTTGCTAGTAGCCGCTGAGGACTATGAGTCATATTTGCGGGGACGAGAGCTCTCTTACAGACTCTGCAGTAAAAAGGGTACCGGGTGTCAGCAAAGAAAGCACAGCACTGTCAGAGCCATGCCACATATCTAAGCTTTTATCTCCACGAGGGAGTGTATTCCATGAGTCCTGGAAACAGGTGATCACCCAATACCCCCACCCCACCCAGTCCTGACAAGTCAGGGAGATTCTTGGACAGTGGGCTTCTGTAGGCTATGGATACTGCAGTTTGCAGAGATTGCCCAACCTCCCTATGAACTGGCAAACGTGGGGCTCACTATGATAGAGTGGACAGCTAAGGCAGATGGAGCATTTCGGGAATTACAAACAGCTGTAGTGAGTGCATTGGCCATCCCAGATGTTACCAAGCCCTTCCACTTGTATGTGGATAAAAAATGCAGGGGTGGCCAAAGGAATTTTGACTCAGAACCTGGGGCTTTGGCAAAGGAGAGTAGCCTACCTTAGCAAGAAACTAGATCCAGTAGTGGCTGGATTCCCCTCTTGCCTCTGCATAATTGGTGCCATGGCCCTCCTGGTCCAGGATGCAAGTAAATTGAATTTGTGTCAAAATCTCATCTTGACCACCACCCATGCTATTGAGGGCCTTCTGCGGACTCCACCAGACCGATGGATGACAAATGCCTGAGTGACGGGTTATCAGGCCCTCCTCCTCAATGAATCAAGAGTGACCTTCCGGACTCTGGCAGTGCTAAATCCAGCGATGCTGCTACCAGAGGAGGTGGCTGACCACCCACATGACTGCGGGGAGGTCCTAACCCATGTTGCAGGAATAAGGCCAGATCTCAGAGACATCCCCCTCCCGGATGCCTAGATGACTTTGTTCACAGATGGAAATAGCTACGTTGTCAATGGAAAGAGGAATGCGTGGGCTCGGTGGTTTCTCCTGAGCATTGGGTTGCCATCGAGGTCCGTGCAGGTTGATCCTCACATGGGGATTCTCGGCAGCTCATAGGGCCCTACTTCTTTCAGGAGGGCAGGAAGAAGGCTGCATTGTGGCTCCAGAATTCCCAATATGGAGGGCTTTTGACCAGGAGGGTGAGGACAGAAATCTGAACGCACAAGTGCTGGTTCAGTACAGTGCCGATTACATGGCAGTTCCAATGTATAGCATCCGACTCGAGATCTCAAGCACCTGAGTCAGGGCGAGTGTTGGATGGTCACTCACAGTGAAGTTTGTGTCCATGATGCCTGAATAATGGAGGGGTGGCCTCATGAGGCCATGGAGGTTTTCCCAGGTTGGGGCTTATAAGCTGCTCCGTACAGCAAGCTCTCCTTCTGCGGTACATGGGGGCTCCATTTTGGTGGCTGCAGAGTACCCCATATGGAAAGACATGGTAGCAGAACTCACCAGATAGATTCTGGAAATCCCAGCTCAGCTTATCATTTTTGCTCAGGAACAAGGCATTTTGGATCTGGAGACTCTAGGGCAATTGGCCAGGGGACTGAGTTGACAGAGAGCCTCATGCTGATGGGTCAAAATGCTGGCTTATGTCCAGGGAGAGTTTACAATGTGGCGGGGCCTCAGGCTACATGCAGGATTCTCCTCCCCTGAGGGTTGGGCGCAGCTCCCAAGAGCCAGGTACCCTTCTGGGGACAGAAGGTGTTCTGTTTTGTGGCTCTGGGATCCAGTGTTAGACCATCTGTAGGTATTCCAGAACCTTCCTCTAGGGACAGATGACTGCAAACCTCAGCTACGGTTCCGTTGATGTCCTAGGGGCATGTCAGTTTCCTTATTCTGACTCAGGACCATTGACCTGGGTGTCTGCCTGGAGTTAGGTGTCTGGCATGTGTTAGACTGTGCTTCTATGTCCAGAGTGGCCATAGAAATTGGGTGGGCTCAGGGGACTTGCAGGTGTTTCCCAATCTGGAGACTTTGTGCAAATGTGACGGGCAGAGTATCCTTTGGGAGGGCCGGCAGAGTCTTGCATTGTGGCTCCAGTGGCCCCATCCTGAACAGCTTGTCGGCCATGGCTTTGGGGACAAAAGTCGGCAAACACATAATTGGGTTAGGGTGAAATGCGACGTGATGGCAGGCCCGATCTGCAGACCATGAGGGCAGTGCCTCGTAATCTGAAATTAGGGCGACAGCGAGTGGGAGGGCAGGCTTTTCTGTCTGGGTTGTGTGTCTCAGTTTGCATGGAATGGATGGGTGGCCTCATTGGTCCATGGGAGATTCTGCCTCAGTGGGGATTTTTCATGGCACCCAAGGTTTGGTGTCTTTCTGGATGAGGGAAGAGAGCTGTTTTCCTTCTCAGGGCTCCCACATAGCAGGGATTCCAGAGTTGGCTTCTGGGTCCGCGTGATTGGAGAATACCACTGATGGTGAGGATTTGGGACTAGGGCTATGGCAGGACCGATATGCGGGCTCATGCTCCAGCTACCGAGGAGGGTTCTTTGAAAGCAGGCTCAGGCTGATGGTCACAATGCCTGTTTTATGGACCAGGTCTGACCTGGGTGGGCGTGGTCTCAAGGGCCATGTAGCTGGCTGCCACTTTGAGGGTTTGACCCCCATCTCCACAGCAAACATTTCTGGCCATGGGGAAGGAAGAGTGCTCTTTTGTGCTTGAGGTTCCCCAATAGGCCGTGATTTGAGCTATAATCGGGGCACAGATGCCTGAACACCCAGGTTGGGTAGTGATGACAGCCTGTGGCCATGGCCAGTCCCACCTGCAGGTGATGGTGCCCGCTACCTGGGGTCTGACTGCAGGTCAGGGCTCAGGCTGTGTCACACAGAGCATTAGTGCACAATGTGGCTTGGATATTGTTCTTCCGACTAGGGTCGTACATGTTGATACTCACATAGG